>NW_024532896.1:0-77450 GCF_016097555.1 Gigantopelta aegis | reverse complement strand
GGGTGTGCCCTCTCTACTAGAATGATGATGATGTAGCTTCTACTGTAAAGACGAAGGGTGACCTCTATACTAGATGATGATGATGTAGCTTCTACTGTAGAAGACGAGGTGTGACCTCTATACTAGATGATGATGGTGTAGCTTCTACTGACGAGGGAGATACGAGGGTTGTTGACCTCTTACTAGACAATATGATGATTGTAGGATTCTAGCTTGTAGAAGACGAGGTGTGACCTCTATACCAGAGATGATGATTTAGTTCTACTGTAGAAAGACGAGGGTGACCTCTATTGAAGTATGATGTGTCTTTATTATAGAAAGATGAAAACATCACTGATGATGATAATTTCTTAAAATAGGGTCGAAGACGAGGATAGCCTCTGGTGATGATGTGATCAGTTCGTCCTTCATTGATGATGAGCTGTGAACATACTTAAAAGATGAGACGAGGATAACCTCTACTGATGTTACGTGGATTATTGATTGATGAGAGTAAAATCACAGAAGATATGGGGTAGAACCTCCTCTAAAAATGATGATCGACATCATAGATGTAGTGTCAATGTGAAGCGGTACTGTGGAACTGGTAGAAGAGAAGGTGAGGTAGATGAGCACTGATAGGGGTCACAGAGAGTGGAGTAGTCATAATTGATGTTCGTTGAGTCAGGTACACTCAACTGTTGTACTAGAAGGAGAAGGAGAGAGAGGAATGTTTAACATTGATGACTGGATGTCATCTGGTCCTGATCCTTCCTTTCTTGCTGATCGCTCCATCTCTCTCACGAGACCAAGGGATGTCTTCAATAAATGTGGGATCTATAGAAAGAGAGAGAGGAGGGAGAGAAAGAGAAAATAAATGTTAACCTATAAATATTACAATGTATTCACTTGTATACATGTACTTTTACACATGTTAACATGTATAACAGAATATGTTAACATGTAAAATTACATATGAACATGTTAACAATACATGTTTAAACATATGTTATACAATTAAACATGTATTACAGTACATGTGAAAATGTATAACAGTACATAAAACATGTATAACAACATGTAAACAATACATTTAAAACATGTACAATAGTACATGTTTACATGTATTAACATGTATTATAGTATACTGTTAACTGTGTAACAACATAACATGTAACATGTATAACAACATGTGAACACATTTAAACATGTATAACAGTACATGTGAACATGTGTTTGTGGTTTTGATAACAATTTATTTAAATTGCGTGTGTTTTTTTACAAGAATTATCATACTCCCCACAATTCCTGACACTATATATCAAATGACATGAGAAACTACCCTCACAGTTCATCTACAGAGTACAAAAACAAACCAGACCTTGTATTTTAAAGTAACACAACATGATGTATTGTAAAGTTTGTAATGCAACTCATTATTGTAGTAATTAGTTCTTATTTTAGATAGTTACAAATATGTACATTTAATGTAGGTTTTTTGTCTAAATGAAGGTAAGTATTATTCAATTGATGTACCTTACATTAGGTTGGGTCTGTGTTTTATTGTTTACAGTACATTAACAAACTAAGTATGATTTAATAAAGTACACAGTGATAGTTGTTAATTACAATTAGTTACAACTGTTGTTTTCTTACCACAACAACATATAACTGTCAGTTGTTAATCATCATAACTATTATTTGCAATGTAGATATACCATCGTTAAAATGTTAATGTAGTCATGTCTGCCACAAACATATTAACTTTGAGTAGGTACATACTCAAAACAATTGACACGAGACATTAACTTATAATAGTATATTGTCTACATGTTATGATGAATATTTTAATAGATTCATTAGTGTTACTAACTAGTTTGTTGTAGTAAGGATTGTTAGTACACTCTAGACTAGTAAACATCAGTACATACAACAGTGACCTAGGATAGCATCCATTAGTACTCCTAACTAGTGAACATCAGTACTTACACAGTGACCTAGTGATAGCTACCATTAGTAACTCTACTAATGAACTCAGTATTACCACAGTGACTTAGATAGCTACTACTAGTAAGCTCTAAACTAGTAAAACATTAATATATGATTACATAGACATACAATGTTTTGCCTGACACAGTAAAAGACTAGAGTTATTACTATGATGACCACATCTATCACACCACAGTAATGAAAACCTTACAAAAACATCTTAATTTAATAACAAACTACAGTGTATGGTGTGTGTGGTCACATTAACACATCCAAACTCTTCTCACAATCATCACAGTTAACGACATAATATTATTATTACATTACCATCAAGATGTTGAAAAAATTTCACGTACCTTTACAGTTTTTCTCAAGGATGAAGTCAGCTTGTGTGACACCAGTAATGGAGGTTACCTTTAGTTTAATTAACAATGTGCCTTTGTTTGAGGTAGTCACAGTTAAGGGACACACTAAATCCTACAAGGAGAGAGAGGGGAGAGGAGAGGAATAGAGGGTCATGGTTAATTACACTTTTATACGGATTAATTTAGTATCTAAATAGGTTCATTTAACAATAATTAATACTAGTATAATAAAATGCAGTGTTTTTTCGGTGAGGAGCAGTGAGTGAGAGACAATTTGGCTCTTCTAATAACAACATAATTAGGCAATTTGACTAACTCAAATGTTATTGTAAATTCTTTCTCAGAACCTTAATTACTAGTGGGAATTAATCATATTGTCATGGTAACAAACAATGCTAATGTCATAGTTCTTCTTACCTGGTAAATATTCACTAAGTCTTCCTTCATCGGGGACAGATATTGAGGGATAACTGAAGATGTCTGGAGATAATTCAGATATTTCTATTTCATAGGTTGCCTAGAAACCAATCAGAAGGAGTGGATCATAATTAACTAACCTCCATACTAATGAGAAAATATAAATTAGTCATATTAGACAACACATAACTACTTGTCAATATATAATACATGTACATTTAGTACATACAAGTAATCACATTTGAAGAAAACTCCTCATTTTGTGAAGAATTTCAAATGAACACTCAAATACACATGGTTGCTACACAGCCATTTAGTACAGGATACTCACACAAATTTGAGATCCTTATCAGGCTACTATGTCAGATACCAAATTTGATTCAACAACCTATACAAAGTGACCTCTATGTAATCACATTATGAAACCAGTCATTTGTGAAGAAGAATTTCAAGCTAAGATATCGTTATATGTTGTATTACTACATATATGTAATAAGATATCTAGAATATGTACCATGTTTAACAAAACATGTATGTACATTAGTTTTGTTAAACATTGTTTAATCATCTATACCAATATATTCTAACAATTAACGCTTACGCCTCGATTCGTTTGTTAATAATATATTAATCGTTGTCTAATTCCTCCTATTTATTATAACATTCCTTTATCTAATATAAATACGTTACACATATTAATTCTACTATCCATCTTGATTGGTTACATGTCACTCTCTCTCTCTCTCTCTCTCTCTCTCTCTCTCTCATACTCATCTTTACAACTCAACCTCACGACCACAGGGAATAGTTATATTGTATCTAAAGCTAATGCAATAAAAAGCTCTTACAAAGCTAGCCCAGTAAACAGGTTGTGGTTCTACCTACAAAGTTATCAGTAAACATGTTATATTGCTAGTAACACAGACTTAAATGACAATTGGTGACTTGAGCCAGTGAGATCACTATACAAATGGGAGTTATTATTGCTATCATCAAAAGTGGTATGATGTAGTAATGTTATTATAATGTACTATTGAGACAATATGATTAATTGGTATTAATTTATATATTTTTTCTGTACGTATGGTGTTACAAGGAGATATATGTTTGTGTGAAATGTTATGGCTGTACTTAATAATTACATTAGCCCATTGGAGAGTTATTGATTATCTACTGTTCATCTGTCTGTCTGTCTAATAAAACCATACATGGTGCTATCTGTCCAAATGTCTCAGCATTGAAGTAATATGATGAGAAATTGATAGTAAAAATGAAAATAAAGGTCATAAAGGGTCAACTAAGTAGCACGGTGATGATGAATAAAGTTACCCTTTATATACATGTACATACATGTAAATGTATATAGGGGAAATGTTATCGGTTCTCTTAATCATTATTAGTATGTAGCATACCATTAGCATGATGCCAATAGCTTGATAATTAGTGTAGTATTAAAGTGTCTTGTCTTTCGTCTATAGTTAACTATTTATAACTAACTTAGTAATGTTTACAAATGTTTACTAGCATATGACGTATGTATCCTAGGTCATTGTAGTAAGTACTGATGTTCACTAGTCTAGAGCTTACTAGTAGTATCTTCCTAGGTCACTGGTAAGTACTGATGCTCACTAGTCTAGAGCTTACTAATGGTAAGTATCCTAGGTCATGTAGTAAGTACTATGTTTCCTAGTTTAGATCTTTACTAATGGTAGCTATCCTATCCTAGCGTTACTGTGGTAAGTACTGATGTTCACTAGTAGAACCTACTACTCCTATGCCAGTTTGGTAAGCACTGATGTTGACTTAAAAGAGGTCATAAGTGTCCTATTTCAGTCTTTCTCTTACCTCTATATCAACAGTTGTCCATGTTATTGTCACACTGTCTACAGTGTATGGAAAGGCTTGCAGAGGCTTGCCTGTTGCACTAAGTAAAAGACGACGATCAGATAACACTGAACTGGTGGTATTTTGTATGATATATGCTTTAGAACCTAGAGGAAGAAAGAATAGATCAGTGGTATGTATAATGGATGAATAAATGTAGTAATGGATGGATGGTCATATGAATGGATGGATGAATGGGTGAATGGATGGATGGTCTAGAATGAATGGATGATGTAATGATGATGAATGGATGGGTCAATGGATGGATGGGTCACATGCAATGTGAATGGATGGTGGCTGTCATATGAATGGATGGATGAATATATCTATTGAAATATGTGTGGGTAACACAGAATGCTCTACAGAGACAATACAATAATATTCATGAGAAATTTAACCTACAACTTAACACACAATACTTTATATTATAATATTGTCATTCAATCTAGTGGATTTCTATAGAATTATTGACAGAACTAAATGACTCAATTTGTAACAGCTTTGAAGAACAAAATTCAGGTCCCCATATAATTATGATTATTATTACAACTTTATTACGAGATCTCTATTGTATTGCATGTTTTGTGGATAATGATAAGTTATTTCCTTGTAAATGTATTATATCTAATGAGTACAACTATTGCTAACCAGATAGATAATCATTGACACAATACATAGTACATTCACATATAAAATACTATATAAAGTAGATATAACAATGATTTTATTTAGTAAGAATATGCTATAGTAACAGGTACTAGTCTAAATGACAACAGTTTGTATTAATTTAGACTAATAAAACATACTTCTTTGTACATGCATGTGATGTATACACATGTACAACAGGTACATTTAAAATGTGTGGAAGTCCTAAGATATCTAGTAGACAGACTGGAGCTTCTCATTTGGTGACACATGGAGATTAGTAGTATATTTGATTTTATAAGTATTCTTCAATATCTAACTCACCTACACAGCTATTATTACCTATATAAACAGTGACATTTTTTACTATAATAGGAAATTAGACTTGATCAAACCTGTGCTATATTAGATAATAGGATGTTTTTAGTTTGAGGCTGTAGTGTTAGGGGACTATTAAGATTGTTAAGAGATATAATAATAGATAGCAATTGTCACACTATCTGATAACAACATCTGCTCAGATAACAAATTGAAACATGTGTGATGAGGATATCATAGTCATTTCATACATGCTAATTATGTATTCATAGACCCACAAATTAAAGACTTGTATTAAGAAACTAGTTTCTTGCACGACCAAACAATGCTTTGTTAACAAGATATGTATTAGAAAACAACGCTTATTACATATTCATAGACCACAAAAACAAGGCTTGTATTAAGAACAATAGTTTCTTGTACAACAAAACAATACTTGTTAACAAGATGATGTGTATTAAAAACAATACTCATTACATATTCATAGACATAAACATTATTATTTGTAAATCGTAGCCTTTAATTTACAATCTAACAATCATGGACAATACTCATTACAAAACACTGAAATCAGAAGAGGTTAACAGTAATCACTTAACGGCAATTTAATTTAATTTTGACCTTTAACACAAACAGTGATATCATAAACAAAGATTGTTAGTTAGAGAAAGTAATCAGTTACTTTGAAGTCATGGAATCACTATTGAGTGAGTACTAAGTAGCAACTGTACTTCTCTACATAGTTAGTGGGCTAATGTACATAGTTAGTGGGCTAATGTACCTAATCAGTGGGTGAATATAATTTCTACATGGTCAATAAGTGAGTGAGTGTACATATTTAGTGGGTGAATGTATTTCATATATAATAGTTAGTCAGTGAGCAAATAATATTGTAAGTGAATAAATGGTTAGCTTGAGTTCAGAGTAGAATAATTTGACAATAAAGGAATATCTTTGTTAACAATTCCAAGCAGATGTGTCAAAAAAATACAAGAGAAATCGTTAGCAAATTTAAGGAGATAAATAAATCTTCAATGGTCCTCAAGGCATACTTGGAGACTGAGCTAAATAGAAGAAGCCATGGAGTCTAAAGATCAATTGGTCTCTCTATATAGTTGTTAAATGAAGGTGTTATAAGACTGTCATATGGATAGAGTTCCTTTGATGTCAAGATATAAGTTAATTTATAAGTCGTTGTTCCTAACAATATATGAGGTTATCTATAGTTCTTAAATAAATGGCTCAGCAGAGAAAGCAGGTTTATGTCCCTTGGAAGAGCATAGCCTGAAGCATTTATTGTTTTGACTTTAACTTGATGGTTGAATGAATGGCTAAGAGTAGACATGGAAGCATACACTAATAACAAAACATAAATCACAGTCATACAGTCATACAGTCCAATTGCTTTGGTCTCCCTTACTATTACAGGTTCAATTTTGTCTGTTATAATTAACTGAGTATTGTAAGTAGTTAGACAAACAGACAAATAAAAGAAAAGCATTGGAAGAAACAGACAAGGCTGTGCACGACTGAGTGATAAGTTTATCAGTGATCGATGTGATGTTTACATTTAAGTTGCCTGCCAATAAAATTCATGACTACCAACTCAGAGTAAAATAGGTGACTATCTAAACCACAAAATATACATAACTAAACATTAGTTAGTGTTAAATTCTAATATCTGTCATAAGATAAAAAAATGTTATTAAAATAATATTTAATGACTTATTTTTTCAGTACTATTGTTATAATTTACTTGCTTGTTTAAAAAATATTTTGCTAATAGGTAATTCTCACACGCAGTTTGAAAATGACAAATATTTTGACAGTGTCGTCTCATTGTCCTTATAACAACACTTGATGACTGACCTAACAGCAATTAAACTTTTAACTCGACTAAAGTCATACTAGAAGTTTACATTAATACACACTTACTCCTCAAAATTTCACATATATAAGGCAAGGCTGTTAGTAACATATAAAACATTCTATTGAAATCACTCATGTATCAACTATGTTGATATAAACGAGAAAAGTCAACAACAATAAAGACAGAGTAAAATAAATTTAAAAAAAAACACAAAAGTAAAAACCCAAAGTATGGAGACAATTGATTTACTTAAAAGGAACACAGACTGACCTGCATGCAATGGTGTCACTTAAAGAATATCTGTGAAGTATACTTCCAAATCTTCTTGTTTAATATATACATCTACTCTATTGTTCACGACTGGCATACATCTCACTTATAAAGTGCAAACAATAATACAACAGCTGTAGTTTTCAGTACACTGCCTCCAAACAAAACCTGCCATTCTTTACAGCTAATATTCATACACAATAGTTGATAGGATAGCAAGCTACACGATACACTACAATTTTCACTTAGCTCCAACTGAGTTCGAACATCTATTATTGTAGGTTGTTTCTCACAATCAATACACCCTATAGCTGTGTTATACTACTCCTATCAGCAGAAATTCCTCGAAGTAGCCATACTGACGCTTTTGTTACAAATGATATGAATCAGCTGTTTACAATATTTCATGCTCATGTGAATTAAAATGGGCTACTGGGGTGAGAAAGCGAGCCTGAGGCGTTTAAGAATTTTTGAATGAGTATTTATTCAGAAATCTCACAATTCATACTTTTTAAATTTTTCTACAAATACTTTTTTTATGTTTCTCTAAAATCTCATTATTTTAATGTTCATTATTTTGTAGGTGAAAAACCATCGAAAAAAGAGACTCAGTATTGACAGGTGCTCAACAGATAGATCGCTGTTAAGAAAATGTCAAAATATGCCAACCTTAATCCCTATGAGGTAGCCCCTTTAATTAATTATATTAATATATATTAGACTAGCTCAAAACCTGTGTTCTAATTATAGTAACATGTAATGTGTATTTTTTAGTAACTAGAGAAGACAGCTGTCCCAATTATTACTTACTATTATTAGGTTTTAATGATTGATCCGGACACACCTCCTGACAGATAAGGAAGGCTTATCGTAAAGTTAGTAATCTAACATTATTATCATTATTAATATTGATATTATTAATATTGTTATCACTTTGTGTTAATTTTGTTTAAATTGTTATAGTTGTCATTCCTTGTTCATCCAGAACAAAATGATGAAGACAGGGATCGAGCTCAGTCTGCATTTGAAGGTCTCTTTTCTCTCTCTCTCTCTCTCTTCCTCCACTTACTTGTTCACATATTAAATCTTTGATCCATTTTTTTATCTTCCTATCTATCCATCATTCACTTACCTATTGATCTAGTTTGATCCATCCTCCATCCATCCATCCATCCATCCATGGTGTTATGAGAATGTTTACTTTTTATGTAATCAGATATCAGTTAAGGAATTCATTTATTACAATATATGACCTCATTAAGTAATAATCATTTAATTTTAATAAAATTATTTCAATAAATACCCATTACATTAATATGTAGACAGCCGTCTGTTAGGAACATTTTTACTGCCTATAAACTAATTATTAATTTATTAATTTATTAATTATAGTTGATATTCTTTTTTTCAGCTGTAAACAATGATACACGAAGTTGGAAGATCCAGAACAAGTAGAATATTTAAGGTATCTATGAGGAAGCTGTTGCAACAACAGAAGAAGGTAGTATATTATCACCTTATCTATGACTACCATATGTAACTTGTAGTACCTATTGAGGTTAGGATAGCATTAGTAAGCTCTAGACTAGTAAACATCATTACTTACCACGGGTGACCTAGGATAGCTACCATTAGTAAAGCTCTAGACTATAAACAGTCAGTACTTACCACAGTGACCTAGGATAGCTTACCATTAGTAAGCTCAAGACTAGTGAACATCAGTACTTCCCACAATGACCTTGGATAGCTAAAGTTCTAGACTAGTGAACATCGTACTTCTACAGTACCTACGATAGCTACCATTATTAAGCTCTAAACTAGTAAAACATCAGTACTTTACCACAGTGACCTAGGATAGCTACCATTAGTAGCTCTAGACTAGTAAACATCAGTACTTACCACAGTGACCTAGGATAGCTACTATTAGTAAGCTCTAAACTAGTAAACATCAGTAGTTACCATAGTGACTTAGGATAGCATTTTTATTTTTTCAGCTTAAAGAAAAGAGAGCTGCTGCAAAAAAAGAAAGGTGAAGATCTAATAGAGGAAGACAGAGACCCAGAATTGGTAAGTGCATGAACTAAATAACAAACACTGCTACGTACATCTTTTATTACGAAAAAAGACTGATAAAAAAGCCATGACTAAATTATTTGCCGACTCCCAAATCAGGAAAGGAACAACTAGAGGAGAGGGAGACTCAAGAAAAGTGAGAACTACAGTGTTAATGTCCAACAAGACAGCTGTTTATTTCAGTGACAGTATCTTAATAGAATTTTTACCACAGTATAAAGGACATTGTAGTAACACCTGGTACAATCTGTTTACTTAATAAGGATACTATTTGAATATCATAGTTAATGGAATATATATTTCTAATGAGAGTATTTTTATCATATATATATATATATACCTGTACAATGTCTTCTTAAATATGCTCATATTGAGGAGACATTAATTCTAAAGTAATTAATAACTCCGATATCTTATATTTCTTTAAAAGGAAGAGGCAGAAAAAGAGTTAGAAAAGAGGAACTTGATAAAATAAAAAGAGCAAAAGAATACGAAGAATAATGGAAGGCAGAAGACCAATTTACTTTCTTTTTGAAGTATCTTTTGTATTGATAGGCTACTCGTATTGAAAGAGTTAATAGTTGGAGAGATTTTCAGACAAAAGGACCAAAGAAGACAAAAAAAGTATTTGGATACAAACTCCGAAACATAAACAAGAAACAAGGACATAAAGTGGTCATGGAAACACACACACACACACACACACCACATGCACCACACATACTGACACAATACCCCTTCGTCTTTTTATTATGATATCATTGACCAGGTCATTTATTTTAACAAATTGTACTAAACTATAACCAGTGTTAACTACTCATAATTATAATTATAGGGACATCCTCTTGTCTAATGTCAGCCATTACAGGATTGTTATATAGTCCCTGGAAACATGATGACCATTTATATTATCATCCTCTTAAAGAAGTGAAGGATTGCCTACAATTGGTTATCTACTCTAGATTGTAGCATAGATAATCAACTCTGTCACCCACAATAGCATATCACACATCATAGTGTAAACTTAGAGGTCATCACACCTCTTTATGACTCGAACATTCTCAATACATTTATTTGTTTTCATAAAATCTCATATATTGTCAACATGTATTATACTATACATTGCCATATAAATCATTGAATCAGTTGAGACAGTTGCCTTCCAGCTCATTGAACATATCCCATTGATGCTAATTGTTTTGTTAATCTTTGTTATTTTTGGAAGAGCATCTTCACGTGCTTGCTTCATTAAACGCTATGAAAATAACACACATTATATTATTAGCACAGCTATTTATAGTAATAGTTACTATTTATAGAAATTTAGTAGACAATACTAGACATAGCTGATTTCTATTTTTAGCAGTGTTACTATATATAGTACAATAGTCTTACCAACAATTGTTTTTTCCTTTGATAATAAACCTTAGATTTAGCTATTCGTTTCTGTTCCAACCTTTCCATTACATCCTAAAGAGACAAAAACCAGATAGTTGCTATGGACAACAAAGCTATCAAATGTTACGATAAATGATTCACAAGATTAAATAAAACCAAAAGAATTCAATAACACAATTATCCTGTAATTAATTTGAAAATACTAACTTCATAAACACTAACTAGAACTAATAAAACTGTATAGTTACCAGCTGTTGTCTGTGGAAGACTAATATATAGAATGCTAGAAATATAAGTAGAGAAGGAAGCTAGTGAGAAGGTTTGAGCATAGTCGGTCATACTCATCTCTTAGTGTAGAGATAACAAGATTCACTGGTTGCTATGTCAACAGTTTAAAGATACAGTTTAATTCATATGTTGCTCTTGAAAGTTGTATGCAGTAAGTTAGAATAAAAACGTAACACACAGCACACAAAATAATGTATGACCACCTGGTACATCATATGTGTTTCACTGTGACCTTTGTAATGAATGTGATTTGTTACTCATGTAGAGTACTTTTAAGTAATTTTTACACAACAACACAATAATATAATAACATTGGTAAAAACACCTTAACATAATTACCAGAAGAAGTGGGTGTGGTTTACTAAATTCAAACACTAGAGAGAATTAGGTGGTGGTTTACTAAAACAGGCATACATTACTAAAATATACAACAATGTTGTGTCAAAGGTGTTTCCTCAGTAACCAGTTACAATACCAGAGGAGTGAATAGATTTAAAACACAATCGCTATCCACGAGGAATTAGCACACACGCAAAGCACAAAACCAGCTAAGCATGTGACTCTACCTCGTATCATGTAACAAACATGCTATTATCACATTATAAACATTACCTTGTATTTCCAGCCAACCTCATGCGATAATCGCCCTAAGTCACAAAACTTAAAGAAAGAGAATCAAAACAATAGATTAATTAAGAAAAGAGTTATTTACTTTTCTGCCTGGTTTAAGTCGAAGAACCCTCAAAGCTTGAGGTACAACTACTCTCTTTTTCTTGAAGTATTTCGGGGGAATGCCTTCATACACCTAATAAAATCAATATCATCACCAGACCACTGCCTAATTACATACCTCAAGCCTTCCTAAAGCAGCTGCACCTCTCTTTGTTTTATGTGGCAACATACCCCTCACTGTCCGCCAAAATATTTACCAGGAGCTCTGAAATGGATGGGTCCACGAGATGGCTTTACATTACATCTCAAACGAAGAAACTTGAGGATTTAACTAAAGGGAAAAGTGTGGCCAACATGAGAGCAACAACAGTTACATACAAAGACTCACATTTGTTTCTATAGAAACTACCGCTATATTAATATTTTCACAACGAACTATGACAATTTTCTGACCTGTAACAAGATGATAAATATTCATATAACATGGTTGCCATTTCATTACACTAAACTACATAGTTTCATATTAATAACGACACTTACCATTTAATAACTGCTTTGCTACTATAGATGCCAGTCGACCTAGTAGATGACCCCTTTACCATCAATAATAACTAACTATTAATAAATAGAAATACGTATTACATTTTAATCAACTTATAAAACTCAATTTATTGTTCACAATATCATCTAAGTTAAAATATATAAAACTTCATAAACGGACTTACCTCTTGAAAACCCATTTTCCACTACCCTAGACATGTGCTTTCAAGTTCACGCATGCGCAATCTATCACTTCCAAAAATTAAACATGGCGTCTCAGACTAAACATAGCAGAAAAGGGAGTGGGGCAAACCTCGGAAGAAGGAAAAGATTGTTATTGTAGAAAAATATGGACCTTGAGTTGCAGGATGTATCAAAATCTATTTTAAGATCAAATTTAGAGTTAGAAAGTGCATGTGAAGATAGAAGAACTCACCAACAACTGGATGCTTTGCAACATCCAGAAATGCTTGCCACACAAGAGCTAGTTAATATGTTGACTGCAAGAAAGGTACCCTTACCAGTATGTGAAGATGGATCACAAAGTCGTGAAACATTAATAAACCTGTTTTGGAAACATGTCCTTCCACGACCTCAGAGACACCCACATAATCAATACAATAGACATCACAGGAGTCATCAGAACTTGTCAGTAAATAACAAAAAGTCTGTGATTGGGAAGTAATGGAATGGGAACCTGAGAAGATGGTGGACATGGAAAAACAAGAAAAGAGTTCTGATATATCCAGTTCTAAATTACCACAGACAAGAAAAAGGTAATTTTCTTGTCTTTCTCTCATAACATAGGTCCCATCTTTGTAACTAAGGTTATAATAGTGTAGTTGAGACAAGTTTGACTGGTGGTGACCTTACTGGAGGACTTAACTAAGAGTTGAGGCTTTTATAGAAAATCTTTAATCAACAAAAAATAAACAGTAGATCGATCAAGATAAAGTAATAAAGAGACATTGTTAATGATAAGAATAGATAAGAATAGAATAGTTTTATAAAAAAAACAAATAAAGTGCCATATCTGGTAGATTACGATAGATAAAATTTCAAATCATGGAATGTTTGAAAATTTAAATAATGTTATATAAAAAACAAACCATGTGTCTTGCATGCATTTATAATTGTCTGACACGGCTACAATTTTTAACTCTCCAGTCACACTCTTTTGTCACAACAATTATAACACATTGACATTTCTGCACACATAAGCTTACTTTATCATGTGACTACATGTTTACATGTTAATACATATAATTAACAGACATATATCATTTTTGCAATCTTTTAAGTTATTTTTGTTTTTAGAAAATCAAGTCAAGATACTTTAATTACAGTCTCCTCACCTCCGCTAAAAAAACATCATTACCTGCTCCAATCATTACTCCTCTGGCAGTTTCTATGGCAACTAGTAACACTCCAGTACGAAAACTCAAGCGACCAACTATAAATAAAGCAACTGTTTCTGTAAATAAAATTATGAAAACTAGTAGTCAAATTTAAATTAAGAATTAAAATTTTAGTAATGTTATAGCTGCTTTATTAAAATCACTTCATGTTTCTTAGTAGTACACTACAAGTTTGTTCACTTATTTTTTCATCTGTATAATAATTACTGTTTTTATAAAAGTTAAAGTACACTAATATAAACAAAAAAGAGGAGGTTATTATACAAATTTTTATTGGGAGTGGTGTATTGAATTAAGTGAAAGAGTGATTGAATTGAATTGAAAAAAGTTAATTTCCCTAATTTTCCCCTAAACCAAACAAGACTCTGAATTTAATGGATCATGGGATCATTTATTAAACACTTGTATCACCACTACTACCAATAATATACTGCTTTGGTTGTCTACTACTTCCCTGTTCTACATCAACAGCCTCCATTTGGTATTCCTGTAAAACTGGAAGCTCAGTTGAAGAAAGATTTCTTTCCTCTTCATCAATTATTTGAGATCTGATATTCTGTCTACGTCTTAAACCACTATGATAGATTCTGTAGGTAGCACTTCTATGGCCATTTGATTATATTCATCACTAGCAAGTGGACTGTCTTGAGTTGAATGTGTATCAATGGGCAAATCTTTCTCAGGTTAATAGTGACTCTATAAATGGAATCTCATCGATTTCATCTTCAGCTTTATCAGTGTCTGATTCTAGTTGAGCAAGTAACTCCCCCTCAAGATTTACTGCAGGTTCTTCATTCAAAATGATTTCTGGTGTCACTTGGACTACATCTTGTACTTCATATGGTTGAGTGTTATACAATGTGTCTAGTTGAGCTCTTTGTGATGTGTGGCGAGTGGGATTGCCCTGTAATGGATGTAAGAAATAGTTATATCTTTTCAAAAACATTTGCATTGACCAGCTCTGCTTTTTCAGGATATTCAACTATGGGTTTAGTCAATCCAGTGACCATTATTTTTGGTGTGGTTATTCTCGCTATCACTAGCCTCATTGTCATCCTCATTCTTGTTTTCATCCTCATTCTCATTTCCATTGGTTTTGGTTTCAGTCTCTTTCTGTGTCTTTTTTTTCATCATCTTTTGGCGTATAAAGAATAGGAAATATGTATGTATTAGCAACTGTAAATGCAAGAAAGAGTGGCCATAACTTGAAACACCAACTCAAAATAAACCATATACCACCATACACAGACCAGTACTCAGCAACTGATACCAGAGTGAGACGAAGTAAGATACGTTGAAAGGTATGGAATATTTGCCAAGGAACCAACTGAACTAGTAGCCCCTTAACTTCATGAGGTGTATGTATTAACCAGGTTTGTGTAACTGGTAATACTAGAGTGATGAAACAACCTAGAGAAGGAAAGGACATTAACAAAAAATTTGTAAACAATTAACACTAAATTCAGTATACAACTTTATTACATACAATAGTATTGATACAATATATTAGATATATAGATAATACATAATTTATATTGCTCTAATCAAATATAGTGAACTAATATTAATATAATGTACTATGTTATTTAGTGTAGTACATTATGTTCAAATTTCTAGCATTCCAATTAATAAATAATAACAGTTGTTCATGATACTAGTATTGTTAATTATTAGTACTACACTGTTGTTAATTACTAATACTAGAATTGTTAATAATATTATTGTTTTTACTAATACTAGAATTGTTAATATTACTAGTACTATCATTGTTAATTGCTAGGGATATTAGAAACTTACAACAACCTACAATGGTTACTTACATGCCAAAGATCGCTGGAGTAATCGAAAAAACCATAACAAGTAATAAAACCACAATGCAGGCAGTTTTAATTCTTGTATTGTCTCTCTCTCCATAATGACATATCACTATGAAGTTTAAAGACGGCAATAAGTGCTAATATAGCACACACAAGTAGTTTTGTTAATGTTCTAGAAAGTCCTTGTTGAGTTACACTTTGCTGCCAAACAGGTCGATAGATTTTTATCATAAGGACAAATATATGTACATAGAGCCAACAACAGCTAATAGAGGAAATAAGAACACAGATCCATATGATAAAGTAGAGGACGTGGGTGTAGTTATCTGTACTGAGTGTTTTGTATGAGTTCATAACGGACAAGAGAGGAGACTAGACCAACAATAGCTACAAAGAGTATTGATATACTGGTGTGTGTGTCACGATATGTTGCAATGAGAAGAATGACTTTGAAGATACGCAAGATTGGTCTGTCACCTAAATCAGCACGTGAAGGAACTAGTAAAGAAAAGAAACAGCCGTAATAAAAATACAAATACAGAATTTTAAACTCTGAAATGTGCAGGATATCTTGTTAAGAATGATTTGACATCAACATCATTGATATAAAGGTTGTTTAATACAATTATTAGTATGGAATTAGAACTAATTTATATTATTAATATTATAACAAATATGGTGTGTGTATGTATTGTGTGTAAACAATGTATTATATTATGACTAACTGTAATAATACAATATTTTTAATAGCTTCAGTGTTCCAGTACAAAAGATAATTGTTTAACTCAACATATTTATTATATATACACTATTCATATCGTCATAAGACTATAGTGGTATAGTTTTAAGAGGGACTTTAGTCTACACACATAGAGAAGCTTTATATTGCAATACTAACAATAACTTGTATGCATATTGAATGGTACATGTTATGATCTAGCTTTAATGTGCCATACTACTAAAACTAACATGTGGGAGAGAAAGAATAACAAATTACGCGAACCATGCAGCAATACAGGGCATAGATACAGTTTACTTAGTAATATAAACGCATACCATTAACATATACAGTCGTTCAATTTCCGGGATTACGTCAAAGAGGGTTGTACAAAAAAAATGTAGGTAATACTAATTAAAATAGTAAACAAAGCTATCAATTCGTTATTAACCACGTGTAATGTCTAAGATGAATACATTGTGTGTAATTATGACTCAAAAACGTAAGATTTACAGGCAATAACTGGCGTATTGATATCATATTACTTACGTGGAAGATAGAAGATATCACGAAGAATTCGTGAAAGAAGATTGAAGGCTTTTGACATGGCTAGTAGCCATATAATAGGATAAAAAAAAAAACCACATCTTCCCCATTGAAAACTTACTTGACGATTGCGCATGCGCGGGCTTATCTAAAATTAAGGAAACATATTGGTTTTTCAGGTTTTTTTTTATTTTTAGTATAACATGTTTTCTAATTTATAATAATATGAAATAAAGTAATTGACCACACACATATATTGTTCATGTATTAGTATAAAGTGACTTTAGTTTTTTCACAACCTACAAAGTTATTGTATAATGACATTGACTGGCCACCTGGTTAGCAAAATGATCCGCCATAACTTCTCTTAATCTTTCAATCTCTTTACGATTTTCTTTGAACTTGTGAGAGTTGATGCTCAAGACGACAAACTCCTTCTTCTTCAACATCATGACCACTAGCCAGTGAAGTAATTGAAGTTCTTGACTGTACATTACCACCTGTTGATATGATATATGAGGATTATCTGATTGTGATCAAATTACAATAGAGTCTATCCATAGTAGACACTTAAGGACATTTTATTATGAGGTATTCTTACTAATTGTAAAGTTTGAAGTATAATGAACACTTGTTAATTATAGCCCTATACTAATACTTTAGTGTATTATACAACCTACTATATTGAGGACACTTGTTCTAGTCCCATACTATACTTTAGTGTATTATACAACCTCTATATTGAGGACACTTGTTCTAGTCCCATACTAATACTTTAGCGTATTATACAACCTCTATATTGAGGACACTTGTTCTAGTCCCATACTAATACTTTAGTGTATTATACAACCTCTATATTGAGGACACTTTACTAGTCCCATACTAAATACTTTAGTCTATTATACAACCTCTATATTGAGGTCACTTGTACTAGTCTCATACTAATACTTTAGTGTATTATACAACCTCTATATTGAGGACACTAGTTCTAGTCCCCTACTAATATTTTAGTGTATTATACAACCTCTATATTGAGGACACTAGTTCTAGTCCCATACTAATACTTTAGTGTATTATACAACCTCTATATTGAGGACACTACTAGTTCTAGTACCCATACTAATACTTTAGTGTATTATATACAACCTCTATATTGAGGACACTTGTTCTAGTCCCATACTAATACTTTAGTGTATTCCCATACAACCTCTATATATTGAGGACACTTGTTCTAGTCCCATACTAATACTTAGTGTATTATACAACCTCTATATTGAGGACACTTGTTCTAGTCCCATACTAATACTTTAGTGTATTATACAACCTCTATATTGAGGACACTCTAGTCCCCACACAATACTTTTACTAATACTTAGTACAACCTCATACTAATACTTTAGTCCCATATATTATACATACTAATACCCTCTATATTGAGGACACTTGTTCTAGTCCCATTATGAGGGTAGAATACAATAGACTATAGTAAGAGAAGGAGCTCATGACCTCATGCAGTCCTATATGGGAATAGAACAAGCATCCTCAATATAGAGGATTGCTTTAATTTAGAGTGACTTCCACATAAGGTTTTCATTATACTTTGTAAATATATATATCTTACCTGATACACCCAGTAATACAGAGACATTAGGATCTCTTCCTTCAAGTATGGAAGATGCTAAAACTAATGAGTGAGTCTAACTCTTCAAGACAAGAAGATAACTGTGTGTATGTGTGTGTGTGTGTGTGTGAGAGAGAGAGAGGAGAGTAGTATTTATTTTGAAATTAAGGACAGGCTATACCTCTTGCGTTAACTGTTGACTAAGTAGACCATCATCACTATAATCACTGACTGGACTGGCTCCTTTGCTCCCTCCCTACAATAATTGAAATTAATAGTCTCAAACCTATATCACTCATAGTCTCAGACTCATACTTATCAATGTCTGCCTTACAAATGTATACCATTCATAGTCTCAGATCCATTCCATTCATATTCTCATACTCATACTTATCAGTCTCAGACTTATATCACCTATAGTCTCAGACCCATACTAAAGTATGAGACTTGTACCTCTAGTTGCTTGTCTTGTAAACCATAGTGCTTTTCCATTAGAGCTTGATTCTGAGAGACTAGCTGTAATGAAATGTTACTATAAATAGTAATCTGTTCTATTTTTAGACTTACATCACCAATTGATGATTTTAAATCAATGACAGTTCCTTGACTGATTTGTAATTCATTGTTCAAAGCTGTCATCATATCCTGTGTGTGTGTGTGTGTGGTGTGTGTGTGGAGAGAGAGAGATTAGAGTAATCATTACAAGATTACACTAGACATTTCATACCGAGCTCTTCAATAGTTGAAGTTCTAATAATCTATTTCTTTTCGTCATTGCTCTGTATTGTTCTTTTAATTTAGCTGTAGCCTCTAGAAATCTTTGTCGATGTCTCTCTCTCATATCACGAAGATCTTGTCGTTGTTTCAATTCAACATCAGATAAAATCTATTAAAATAAATTGGTAAATATAATGTGTTTAGTAATGAGATATTATCAGTAATACAGTGATTATAATAACTAATTAATTACTGATCATAATAACTAATTATTAATATAACTCTTTATATATAATAACTAACTATTAATATAACAATAATACAGGATTTGTTTTTGTCTTTTGTTATTTTATTTTCTCTGTTATTTATTGCTATTTATTTGTTCAAATGAACTTAGTAGACAGAATTCATTAAAATCAAACTCTCCATGCGTGCATGTGTATGACTGTCTGTCTGTCTGTCCTCTCCTCATTCTCTCTCATGTTATTCCAACTACAGACATTACTGATCATTGGATGTACTATAATCTAATTAATTTAATTTCATTTGCTCCAATGAATGGAGGAGGACGACCAGTCTATCAGGTGTACTCACTTGTTGTGTCTTTGCAAATCAATTTTCAATTGTGAATTATCTGAATGTAATGTAACTATTCTTTGATCTTGTCCTTGAAACTCTTTGTCTACAATAGAGAACAAATAAATAAACAGAACAGTTGATGTATTTGATGATAATAGTCTAATAACAACATGTTTTATTTAACAATCACATTGTAAAGATCACACTTGTTATTATAGTACTATATATTATTATAGAGCCTTTGTTATGAACATATAATGTATGCCTATATAAAACTATATTATAGATGAATTATATTACAAATAAAATAAAATGTCAACTTAAAAATGAAGAAGTTAGTAAGAGAGTTCCATTACTTTATTATAATTATTGTAATAATTGGATTGGATTTATTAAGTTTGTGACAATTTGTTTTAACAATTTTAATATTACATGGATAATTATATAAATTGTTAAATTATTAAGATTTAATAAATATTTTAGCTATTTTCGAAAACTACTCTTAATTGACCTAGTAAAGGTACATAATGCTTAACAATAATAATAATATATAATACATAGATAATAGATGCTTAACAATAACTGATAAAATTGTTAAATGATAGTACACTGCTACACTACATTAGTTAATGATATGCTAAATATAATTCATTGATATTAAAGAATTCAATGTTATCAATATTACAATACTTACAGTAACTCTTTCCTCGTCTGCTCTAGTTCAGTATTTGTTGATTTAGTTCACTTAATGTTTCCTCCTACATCAATATAATTCCATTGGTTAGTGAAAACATTGGAGTGTAATTCAGGATTTTTTTTAAACTGTAATGTTCCTCCATTTTGGGCATTACCAAGATAATTTGTTTTAATAATCTGTTCCTAGATAGTAAGTTACTAAATAGTGCTATATGGTATGGGAAGTATGAGTCACTAGTCTAGAAATTCTAATGGTAGTTCCTAGGTCAGTCTAAGTCTGTACATCTAAAAGTTACTATGGTGTTATTAGGTCTGTCTAAGTATAATTTCACCCTTCTCAGCTACTATTTTACCTAGGGTATTTAATACTAAATTTCATATCTAAATTTTACTTGGTATATCTAGGATGGTCATAATACCCTATTTAAAAATTAATTACTAATGGTAGTTACCTAGGCCACTTTTCCAAAGAGATTCATATTAAGCTTTTAATGGTTTTTATACTGTCATTCATAATACTATTGTTTCATAGTTGAGTTACAATTGGGGTTCCTAGGCCTAAAGTTATGTCACCTCTAATTACAAGGATTACAAAGGGCACGCAAATATGAGGCCCATCTGATTACTAAGTATATTGTCATCAAATATGGGTTGTTATGTTGAGGGCCCACAAGGAGTTACCTAGTCCGTCAATATTTTCATATTAGAGCTTATAAGGCCGGTACCAGGCCCGCAAGCCTATTTAATTAAAAAATGGTTTTCCTTCAGCAAATATAATTAAAATTAGATTCCAAACCATTAATTGATTAATGAAATTTACAAGGTTTCTTTAAAGTTTTACCTTAATTTTTTACCCGAATATTTTTGTAAAACCTTGAAAAAAATAAATAAAAATTACCATCATAAATTAAATACTTAATTCTTAAATTTGTTGTTGAAACTCCTTTTTTTAGCTTTTGTTCATTTAAAACCCCATACCAAAAAAAAAAATAATTAAACATATTTGAAATCTTAAAATAAATTAAGCAATTTCTTTTAAAGTCTCAAGTAAGGGAAAATTTTTAATTAGGAAAGGTTTTAGAAATATAAATACCTTTAGGTATTATACAACCTATATGGGTCATTTTTCTAGTATATAATATTTTATTAAAAAATTATTAGGAAATTGAAGCCTCAATATTTAGGATTTTTAACTCTTTTAAGACATTCAAAAATTTCCTAAGGTGTCACAAGAGGGAAAAAGGTTTAAATAATTTAAAACCTTATTAATAATGTAACAAATGTTATAGAAAATCATAAGTTTAGTATACCCTAAACTGGAATAAATATAAAATATTTGTCTCAATTAATACTTAAATTTTTTATTGTGTTATTTAAAGGGGTAAAGACATAAGAAAACAAAAAGTGAAAAAATTAATTTTTCCTAAAGGATTAAACATTCTCAAATGAAGGTTACCAACAAAAAGGACAGAAAACAATTCCTAAAATTAAAAAAAATATAGTTTTCTCATTTTTTAAATAGAATATTTAATTTAAATTGTATATAAAATCCCAATAAATTACCAATTAACAAGGTTGCTCCAAGTTCAAGAAAGTTGGAAACATTTTTTTTTACAAGGGTTAATATTTGGTAATAATTTTAAAAAATAAGGCAAAAATGTAATATTGTGATTTTAAAATTACTGAAAAGGTTTATAGAAATTTGTAATAATCAAGTTTTTTGTAGACATTTCATTTAAGTTTAAAAAACTAAAGGAATGGTTAAACAATGTAAATTATAAAGAAATAATTACTTTATTTAGGGATTTAAAAAGTTCTCAATAATTTATAAAATAATTTAAACTTAAACGTATTAATTAAAGGGTTTATTTAATCCTTTAGTATAAAATTCCCAAAAATTAAGGTTCCCTTATTAAAAAACGTACTTTATAAGTCTTATATATTTATATTATAATGTTTCAAGAAAGTGAGTCCCAACTTAAGGAGTGTAATTGAATCATTGGGCCGGGGTGGCTGTTAAAAGAGGAAAAATAAAGAAAAATGGGATGAACAATTCCAAAAATTTAAGGGTTTCCTTTACAAAATGTTGTCAGAAATTTTAAGTTTTTAATAAATATATTTTTTATAAACAGGGGACCCTACTCATTACGTGGAATATCGTAAACCCCAAGTGGTTTATGATGAATTTGGATTTCAAGGGAATCGTGTTGAGCATTTTTAAAAATTTGAAAGAGGGAAAGAAACAGAGGAGAAAAACCCAAGGAGAAGGAAAAAAAAAAAAAAACAAATACTTGTTGTATATTAAATTTAAAACAAAAACTTTCCAAAAGAATCATTTATTTCTTTGTATGTCACCGCTCTAAAAGGTTGTATTACTTTCCCTTTGTAGTGGTTTTTGCGATAGGTGGAACTTGTTGGGAAATTGACTGACAATAAAAACAAACCTTGTGCCCCTTTGACTTGAATCTTAAATTGTGTATTTACCTTGGATGTCTGATTTCCTTTGGTTTATTTAAAAGTACTTTGATCTTTCTTTTCATTCTTTGCAGCGGAATTGTATTTTCTTTTCATAAAATATAGGGGATTAAAGAACCCTTTGTTTACTTTAATTGCATCATTCCCCCCTCCTATTCTTTCAAAATTACCATTATTTTAAATTTAATTGGCCCTGTTAATTAATCTAAACTATCATTTGTTTTTTTACTGGCCCATTTCCCCCTTTTATAAATTATATTGGTCCTTTTTAAAGGGCTTTAGGAAAATTCCCACTGTGAAAAGCTTATAACCCCAAAAGGGCAAATCCCTTAAAAAAACCCCTTTTTTGGGTTTCCCTTGGGTTTTTAAAGTTTAGGGTGTGGTTTTTGGGAATGATAGTCGAGGATGAGGGGGGGAACAACAAATACCCTTAGTTTGGGGATTGGTAATCTGGGAAAGTTGTTGCGGAAAGAAAAATTCGAAGATTTCGAATGGACAATTTTATTTAAGGGGCTAGAACGGGTTACCACTTTGTTGAATTACAGCGAAAATAACCATTTGTAGGGTCTTAAACCACAATTACCCTTTATTAAGGTTATGAGAGTTCTCTTTGTCATAGTATTTGAAAAAGAAAACGCCCTAAAAAGGAAACTCAAACTTTATGTTTATAGATTTCAAAATTAGGCATGGCAATTTTAAATCATAAATTGTGCCCTTTAAATATTGTTAATAAATAACAGCCTTTTGGTTCTTACATGGCTTTAATAATGGAATTAAAAAATTGGGCCCACCAAAGAGGCTTGGCCATTTCAGAGGGAGTTTGGGTTTAGGCGAAATTATTTCCCATTGAGAAAAAAAAAAGGTTAATCTTTATAGTTGTAAAGACCCGAAAAGTCTAGTTAATTGTATTCAAAGGAGGTTATAATAATTATTTAAATTGATAAATGAAATTGAGATATTATAGGAAAAAACCCATATTCATTCCCTTAATTTTAAAGCAAATGCTTTGGGCAGTAAATTAATTAAAAATGGATGGAAAGGGACATAGAAAAATTTTCCCGGCAAGAAACTTTACCAAACAATTTTCCGGCAAATACTTATGAAATAAAGTTGTTGCAACAACTTACAAATATTTCAATTTTCACAAAAGGTTTAAACAAAATGCTGAAAAAGGTTTAAAGACTTCAATAAGCCTGTTTAAACTTTAAATAATGATTGAGTTTTTTTTTCCTAGATTATATTTAAATGAAATTTTCTTTAGAGAAAACACAAAAATAGGTTTGTCGTTAATAGGCTTAAGGGTTCCCATCCATTAAAAAACAAATAAGGAGCCAGAAAAATGATCAATTTTATATTGTCGTTTATCATCAATGATAAGTTTAAATGTTCCCCAGTTTTCAAGGGCCCTAACGTTAATTAAGCTTTCCTTAATATTTCTGCAGGGTGGACCAAAAGGCATCCGCTTCTTACCAGGGCCCTGTAAGAATGGATTGTCCAAAGCCAAAAAGGGATTTCTTTAAAAGGAGTATGAATTATTTCCAAATTAAACGTAAAATAAATAATTTATAATTTTTAAAATTCCCTTTAGTTTTCTTTTTAACTTTTTAAGAGATTAGTGTGTTAATTTCTTCATCAAGGTATTAAAAATTATACGGCAATAGCCCTTTAATGAAAATCTACTTTTTAAATAAATCCTAACCCACAACCACCAAACAAAAACTTTTTTACAACCAGGGGGTTTCCCCCGGGGGGGGGGGGGGGGGGGGGGGGGGGTTTTTCCCTTTTTGGGGGGGGGGGGGGGGGGGGGGGGGGGGTTTTTGGGGGGGGGGCGAAAAAAACCCCCCTTGGGGGGGGGGTTTTTGGGGGGGGGGGGGGGGGGGAAAAGGGGGGGGGGGGGGGGGGGGGGGGGGGGGCGCTTTCGTTTGGGGGGGGGGGGGGGCGGGTGGGGTTTTTGGGGGGGGGGGGGGGGGGCCCCGGCGGGGGGGGGGGCCCCCTTTTTTTTTGGGGGGGGGGGGGGGGGGGGCGGTGGGGTGGGGGGGGGGGGGGGTTTTGGGGTTTTTAAAAATTTTTTTGTTGGGGGGCAAACATTTTCAAAATGGGTTTTAATCAAGACTATCACACTATTTTTGTCTGATTCGGCTACAAAGAACCTTAATGTACAAATAAATCAAAAATTTTATTTAAAAAAACCCTTGTATGTTTGCCCAAACGATTCCTACTCGCTCACCCACTCAGGCTTCCACTTAGGCTCCAGGATTCCCTGCTATTGCTAGCTGGGACCGCCACCTGGCTTGGTAACCCTCGTCCGAAGACGAGGTAATCCTGGCTGGAGCATCGCCCTAACTTAAAACCAGCCGTACGGGATTCCAGCTCTTAGGGAATGTCGCATTCAGGAACCGGGAACCACAAATACACCAGCCTCATCTCGTTTAAAGGGAGACTACCAGCCCTATCCTAGTCGGCCTTTCGGATACTCCGTAGAGTATGCTGGTAACCATCTCAGAGGTCTGATGCATTGCAGAACGCTGGCCCACAACACACTGGCACTCATGACTGTTCAAGTTTCTTTTTATATGTACTTACGATTTTGTCTTCAGCCTCTTGTGGGGCGGCACCTTGTACGGTTATGAATCTTATTAACGGCAACTATGAATATGATTACTAGTATCGATGAACAGAAAACTATCAAAACAAAAACTATACTTTTAACGGCCAAGAATAAAACTAGTCCTACTTAAACAAACTAGAACAACACTACTAATTATAATAATTTTTATCATATTTTAATTTTATAGGGGCTTAAGAAATACCTAAACACTCTTCTTCATTATCTTTTTGTTGCTTCTATCTAAATTTATAACAACTCCTTTAGTTCCTCGAGTGCTCCAGCTTTGGATAACTTTCTCCAGCTAATGGCTGCTGACTTACCTTGTTGTAGCTATGATTAGCTAATTACTATATAGGGTCAACCTAAGACTGTCTATATAACAAAAATGGACATTCATAATTTTATGCCTCAATTTTATAAGAAGTGGTGGCATAATTTCAAGCTTTTAAAAAAGTGCAATGTAAAAATATAGTACATCAAGAGAAACCAGGTAAATAATAAATTATAAGTAAAAAGTTAAAAATACCAGTTAAACAGATTTTGGATATAATAAATCTATATTATCAGTCACAACGAGGGACAGAGGTCAACTCTCTTCTGGAGGTGGAGATAAAGAAAGAAGTTAGGCTTCATTTTATCCCTCTTATTTTGCAGTAGGTGTAAGATCTTCAGGTAGTTCTAATATTAACTTCTCAATTGTACACTGATCTTGTGAAGGGACAATGTCCTGATCTTTGGTAGTTTGTTAATCCCTTTGTCGTTATGATGTCCATATGCGGTTGAATGACCTGAAATCATTTTCTTCAGACTGACCATATAGTATACAGATATATGTGTATACTATATGGTAGTCATAGTATTAACCTCATCTGTTAGGTAGTCCATTGTAGTGAGACATATAATTTTATTCCACAAATACACATATACAGTTTGCACATGCATGGTCAGTATAAAAAGTGGGTGGGGCTCAACTGAGAAACTAGACTACTGCTTCTATGGTCCGTATTACAGGATTTCCATATCATTGTACTGTGTGTGGTTAACAAATGCAACATCTATAATTGACAGAGTTCTATAAGCTATATGTACACCAGTACATGTATAATATAGTGATGTAAAAGTTAATGATGAATATTATATTGAAGTGGGAGAGAAAGGAGTGTTGTAAAACATGAATTATGCCTGTACTATTCATCACAAATTTCAAACATTTTAAATCTTAAGCTGTTTTCAACTAATTCCAGCTCAGATCATCACGTTGTAAGGTACTCTGCAATCTCTTCATTCGTCGCAATACTTGAAGACTCTCTGGTTGTAAAGGACCAGTTCTCTCATATCCCTCGTCTCCAGAACTACCTCCATAATATGAAACTCTATCCTTTTTTGATTTGACTGTCGTTATAATTTCCACTTCTCCATTCTGAGGAACAGACACGGAAGTTTGAGTACGAGGATGACCACTTTTAGGAGTGGTGAGTTGTCTTTTTCCTGTAGCCTTCTCTCCTTGAGTAATTTCTTTACAATTTGTATCTGCTCCATCTTGTCTTCTAGTTTATTGACAACTTGACTAAGTTCTGTTTTCTAAATCATTACATATTTCAGCAGATGAAGAGAGTGAACATTGTCAGCTGATTGCTGTTTCTGTAATAGCTGAGCCAATTCTTGATGCTCACTAGACAAGAATAAATGGATGAATGAATGGAATGTCAATGCTATGAGGATGGATGGATGGATGGATATGTCAATGGATGAATGAAGTAGTAAATGAGTCAAGAATGGACATATCAAATTGGACAGAGAGAGAGAGAAAGTGACTTACAAAGTTTAATCGACCAAATTCTGCTTCAAGTGCCAACAATAGTCTTTCCAATTCATCACTTGAGGGACCATTAATGGTTGCTGGTCTCTTCTTTGCTCCTCCCTTGTTTGCAGGAGTGGTTTTCTTTCTTATCCCACCACTAACACCTATATTAGCTGCTTGAGCTCCACAGAGAATAGGGCTATGGTTCTTCATAAGAGAGAGAACTTTCTGATAATTAGCAGTTACAGAATGTGAAGGACCAGTAGACTAGAAAAGAATTTAGAATACTCTCCGTCATTTCATATGTCCATTCTACCATCCATCCCATCCCATTCATTCTTACTTTGCCTACAACAAAAGGTACATCCTTCATATTGAGATGATAATGTATTCCAGGTACTGGTTTATGATGACATAGCACAGGAGGTGGTTCCTTTCTCTTTCTGACAGCAGTCTTCTTCCTTCGTTCACAAGGTAGACGATTTTCAGTTCGAACTAGAACCTGTTATAATTAAAGGAACAGATGGAGAGACAAGTTATACAAGAACACACCAACAAAATAATGATTTAGTAACTTACCTCAGGAGAATATCGCTGTGCCTGTCTTCTCTCCCAACGTTCTTGCAACATTTCTCCTTCCAAGTCATCTAACTTAGACTGTGTGTGTGCGAAAGAAAGAGAGAGAGAGAGAGAGAGAGAGAGAGAGAGAGAGAGAGAGAGAGAGAGAGAGAGAGGAGAGAGAAGAGATAGAGAGAGAAGTAATGTTATAATGCTATAAACCTAATATATTCTAACTTACTGATGCTGATATCTGTTCAGCTTCTAGTCTAACTTGTTCATTCTCTAATTTCTTTAATCGTAGTTCCGCCTCCTTGTTAAATGGTGATGTATCCTTCAAAGGAGACGGTGACTTCATTTTTTTCAATAGTTTCTTGTGTTTTAATTCAAGTTCTTGGTTTCTGGTCATGACACTTTCCCTCGCTGTCTCTGATTGTTTTAGTCTGTCCTTCATAACTTGCAGTTCACGAGATTGCAGGGCAAATCTTGTGTCTAGTGATTTGAGACGATGAGTAAAGTCTAAATGGACAGATAAAATGGATGCATAAAGGACTTTCAGTAGATCCATAAGAGTTAAATGGATACATAAAGATATGTTTGAAAATGAATAGATACATAAAAGTCAAATTGATAGTTCTACCTCCATCCATTTCAGATTGAAGGGGTCTGGGAACTAACGGAGGGGTTCCTAAATCACTATCATTATCAGTACTACTGCTATCTTCTTCTCCCCCATCTCTTCGTTGATGTGTTGCCTCACGTCTTGTTTTCCTCAGTTATCGTTTTAATTTATCAGCAGCAACAGCTCGGTCCAAACTCTAAATGACGTATCTTGTCTTGTAATGACTTCAAGGCTCGAATGACAGCTATAAAAATAGAAGGAAAATGATAAACTTTTTTTTCATCTTTTCAAAAAGAATTAGAAATCCCATATGATTATGTTTGATTTTCCACTAGAGTCCTCACAGAGACATATGTTGCCCAATTTTTTGGTCCATTATTAGTCTCCTATCTATTAATACTCCTACTCAGAGTTGCTTACCTTCAGTGATAGTCAAGTACATCTAACTAGACCACTTGACTATCACTGACCTTCATCATTTATTACAGATATTTATTATTATATAATACTATACAGCCATTGGTGCTGTTGCTGTTCACTTCTTACCTTCACTTTGCTCTCCTTAATACCAGGATTTTTCTGAGGTAGTGGTTCATTGTGTTTAGCAAACACTTCTGTGAGAGGTTCATATTCTCTAGCTAAATGTGAAGGTCCGTCTAACACTGATGTAGAGCTGTAGCCAGATATTAGAGAGGCTGTGTCTGAGGGTTGACCTACTTCCTCCATTTCTTCTCAGTTGAATCACTTACTTTTTTGGTTTCTTTCAAACAGGGAGGGTCGCTTTATTTGTTCTACTGCGCATGCTCAGTAAGTTTAAAGTTAATAAGTTATTATTAATAGTTATTATTTTATTTTAACCCTCCTTAATTTCACGTGGAAATCCAGTTTTGAGTCAGTCATGGCCTTGTCTCAACTTAGAGCACTTTCTAGAGGCGTTCATCAGATAAACAAGCGGTAAGATACAATTCCCTAACTATAATTCCATTAGATATCTTCTTAAATTGACTCTAATATCATCATATCAACATTATATGTGATATTTGATCAAATATCAAATTATTCATGTTATCTCTAGATTCTTACACGTTAGTGGAGTATGGAACAACAGAGCAAATCCTCTAGAAACAGCTCGTAAGTAAAATATGATCACTAAACTAAAAATTACCAAGCATCTAATGGTTTGTTAAAGTCCATTATTTGATATATATTATAATGAATACATATAATTAGTGGGTGTGGTTTGTTATTATAATGTACAATGAAGTACAGACTTCAGCGAGACCATTTAACATATCATAACAATATAATAATCCTTCTATTATTACAGGTTGCATTAATGTCAATGATAAGATTCATGGGTACACAGTCAAAACAGTAAGACAATATATAATTTATAATAACTTTTATGTTTATAATTATAATATTTGACAATATATTTAAAAAAATAAATGATTCTTATAAAAGATTATTATATTAAACATTGTTACTACATATTATTAATTTTAATAAATCTTTTTAATTTTATTACTGGCATTCCTTAGACATTACAATATACAATAATATATTAATATAATTATTATTATTATATAGGTTACTGATATATCAGACTTTAATTTAATAGTGGTCCAACTACAACACGATCTTACTAAAGCACAACATTTACATTTAGCCAGAGCTGATTCCAATAATGCATTTGGGTGAGTTTATTATAATATATCTGTGCAATTTAAAAAGTCTCATTCTTATACTGGTAGTGTGGGTTTCAGGACAACGCCTATGGATAGTACTGGTGTCTCTCATATACTGGAGCACACTACTCTGTGTGGGTCTAAGAACTATCCTGTACGGGACCCTTTCTTTAAAATGTTGAGTCGATCTTTGTCCACTTTTATGAATGCATTTACTGGTAACAAATTGTCTGTCTGTCTGTCCATCTGTTTATCTATTGATCCATTTTTCAAGCTATTGTTACCTCCATTTGTTGTTCATCTATCCATCCATTCATATAGCTAATGACTGGACCCTATATCCATTCTCAACTCAAAATTCAAAAGATTACAGGAACCTACTCTCAGTCTATCTTGATTGTATTTTTCATCCCAATTTGCGTGAGATGGACTTCCATCAAGAAGGATGGCGATTAGAACATGAGAGCCCTAACGATAAGAACTCACCCTTAGTATTCAAAGGTGTGGTCTTCAATGAAATGAAAGGAGTTTTTGTAAGTATTCAGTAACAATGGCAACCACTTTGTATTTTCAATATAGGGTAACCCTGAGAATCTGTTTATGATGGAACTTCAACGGAAGCTTCTGCCAAGCCACACCTACTCTCATGTTAGTGGGGGTGCACCATTGAAATATCTTAGACTTGACGTGGGAAGCTCTGAAGGAGTTCCATTCTAAGCACTATCATCCAAGCAACTCACGGTACAATACTATAACTATGTACTGGACTGAATGACTCTCTTTCTCTCTCTCTCTCTCTCTCACACACACACACACACGCACGTGCGCGCATATATCCATATACACAGTTTCATCACATATGGTGATATGCCTGTACTAGATCACTTACAATATATTAATGACAATATTCTCAAAGGGTTTTCACTAAGTACTCCAAGTCTCGAAATACCTTTAGAGTCTCGCTGGACAGAACCAGTATGTTTGTTTATAACTGACTTTGACACAGTATCCCATATTATTTATCTAGAGGGTCCATGAAATTTCATGTCCACCAGACCCTATGGCACCTGACCCCAATAAACAAACTACAGTGGGTGTGGCTTTTTTGTTGGGCCCGTAAGTATGTGTTATTAAATCATTGTCTTGTTTATTAATAGTTATTAGAATTACTGATTCTTATCAGACTCTTGTACAAAATATTATATGTAAATTACTTACTGATGGACCAGCATCTCCCTTTTATCAAGCTCTTTTGGACGCTAATATCGGAGCTGATTACTCACCTGGTACAGGGTGAGTTAAATGGATGGATAGAGGAATCAATGAATGGATGGATTTGGATCACCATTTGTGCCTAAATTTGACCCAATCCTCGAGTTGATCCATTAATTCTTCTGTTCCTCTAGATTCAATGGAGAAACTAAAGAGTCATCGTTTTCCGTTGGACTACAAGGTATTGCTAAAGATGATGTAGATAAAGTGACAGATATTATATGGAAGACACTGGAGAAGGTAGCTGAGTAAGTCAAGATTAACGTCTGTCTTGAACTCTCTCTCTCTCTCTTTCTCAGGGAAGGCTTTCCAGAGCAGAGAGTCAAAGCAATGCTTCATCAAATAGAAATTAGTTTAAAACACCAGTCATCAAATTTTGGTCTTGCAATGATGATGGTAATCTACAAACAGTGTCAGGACCCTGTGAAAAACTATCAGTAGGGTCCTGAGACTACTTTAAAATTTATGCCCCTCAGCTCTTTTGATTATAACTCAATTATCTAGTATCTTATGTCGCCATGGATACATGATGCCAATCCCACTTCTATACTACAAGTCAATCAAACTGTAGAGAAGTTCAAGGTAACCGTGACGATGCATGGACATTCAATTATACCTAACTCATTAAAGGAGCAGCTGCAAGCTGACCCCACTTACCTTCAACAAAAAATTAAGGAATATTTCTTGGACAACAACCATCACATGACATTAGTCATGTCACCTGATGTAAGTACAATCATGTGACCTATTCGATATTTCATTTGTCTGTATTATTAGAGTAAGTACGAGTCTGAACAGAAAGCAGCTGAAAAGAAGAAACTAGACTACTTGATTAGCAATTTATCAGAAGAAGAAAAAAATAAAATATATAATGATGGTAAATTAAAATAATGAATTAATTGTGACCTTTGTACTCTATTAATTTAAGGACTTCAGTTACTGGAAGATCAAAGCAAAGTACAAGAGGTCACTAATTTACCAACATTGCATTTAACTGATGTTGATAAAACCACACCCCTACAATATTATATCATGAAGATCATGGTAAGATAGTACTTTATTTTTAACCCTTTTATAACCAATTTGTAATAATATAAACTTTTTTATAGAATGTACTCCTATTCAATATTGTTCACAACCTACTAATGGGATTACTTACTTCAGGGCCCTGAGCAGTTCCAGAACCTTCCAAAAGAGCTTAGACCCTACATACCACTATTTTGCTATGTCATAACAAAGTTAGTAAATGTACCGGTGATCATGTGACAGTCACATGATCATTGTACTTAGAATGGGTACAGAAGATATGGATTATCATCAAATTGCTGAACAATCAGATTTATATACAGGAGGTAGCATGTCAATAGGTACTCATGTTATACCTCATCATACTACAACTAACCAGTTTGAGCAAGTAGGTATTGAAACATTTAATATTATATATGATTTATGTATCTCTAGTCTCATACTAATACTTTAGTGTATTATACAACCTCTATATTGAGGACACTTGTTCTAGTCCCATACTAATACTTTAGTGTATTATACAACCTCTATATTGAGGACACTTGTTCTAGTCCCATACTAATACTTTAGTGTATTATACACCTCTATATTGAGGACACTTGTTCTAGTCCCATACTAATACTTTAGTGTATTATACAACCTCTATATTGAGGACACTTGTGTCTAGTCCCATACTAATACTTTAGTGTATTATACAACCTCTATATTGAGGACACTTGTTCTAGTCCCATACTAATACTTTAGTGTATTATACAACCTCTATATTGAGGACACTTGTTCTAGTCCCATACTAATATTTTAGTGTATTATACAACCTCTATATTGAGGAAACTTGTTCTAGTCTCATACTAATACTTTAGTGTATTATACAACCTCTATATTGAGGACACTTGTTCTAGTCCCATACTAATACTTTAGTGTATTATACAACCTCTATATTGAGGACACTTGTTCTAGTCTCATACTAATACTTTAGTGTATTATACAACCTCTATATTGAGGACACTTGTTCTAGTCCCATACTAATATTTTAGTGTATTATACAACCTCTATATTGAGGAAACTTGTTCTAGTCTCATACTAATATTTTAGTGTATTATACAACCTCTATATTGAGGACACTTGTTCTAGTCCCATACTAATATTTTAGTGTATTATACAACCTCTATATTGAGGACACTTGTTCTAGTCCCATACTAATATTTTAGTGTATTATACAACCTCTATATTGAGGACACTTGTTCTAGTCTCATACTAATACTTTAGTGTATTATACAACCTCTATATTGAAGACACTTGTACTAGTCCCATACTAATATTTTAGTGTATTATACAACCTCTATATTGAGGAAACTTGTTCTAGTCTCATACTAATATTTTAGTGTATTATACAACCTCTATATTGAGGACACTTGTTCTAGTCTCCATACTAATATTTTAGTGTATTATACAACCTCTATATTGAGGACACTTGTTCTAGTCCCATACTAATATTTTAGTGTATTATACAACCTCTATATTGAGGACAGTTGTTCTAGTCTCATACTAATATTTTAGTGTATTATACAACCTCTATATTGAGGACACTTGTTCTAGTCTCATACTAATATTTTAGTGTATTATACAACCTCTATATTGAGGACAGTTGTTCTAGTCCCATACTAATATTTTAGTGTATTATACAACCTCTATATTGAGGACACTTGTTCTAGTCCCATACTAATACTTTAGTGTATTATACAACCTCTATATTGAGGACACTTGTTCTAGTCCCATACTAATACTTTAGTGTATTATACAACCTCTATATGAGGACACTTGTTCTAGTCCCATACAAATACTTTAGTGTATTATACAACCTCTATATTGAGGACACTTGTTCTAGTCCCATACTAATACTTTAGTGTATTATACAACCTCTATATTGAGGACACTTGTTCTAGTCCCATACAAATACTTTAGTGTATTATACAACCTCTATATTGAGGACACTTGTTCTAGTCCCATACTAATACTTTAGTGTATTATACAACCTCTATATTGAGGACACTTGTTCTAGTCCCATACTAATACTTTAGTGTATTATACAACCTCTATATTAAGGACACCTCTATACTAAAATGTCCAATCTTCCTAAGTGTCTATTATATAGAGATGTTACACTAATTCTATACTAATGTATCTATTGTTATATAATATTACATAACATAGGCTGTGTACTTCTCTTCTCACTGTTTGGATCGTCATTTGCCTTACATGTTCTCTCTCTGGGAAGATATTTTTAAAAAGTAAGTTCCTTCCTTTTAAAAAACCACTTACTTGGCAACTCTCTATCTTACAGACCACGCCTCCAGGATGAGGAACGTCTTTGTGCACTTATTGCTATGTCAGCGTCTGCTCTAGCTATGTCAGTTGCTGATAATGGTCACACTTATGCAATGTCTGCAGCAGCTGCTACTATGACTCCAGCTGCTGAACTGGCAGAAATTTTGGCGGGGTTAACACAAGTCAGTATTACATGTATATATATGTAATGTTTAATACTATTGTTTTTATATTGGGTTCAAAGGTCAAATTTATGAAGGAGTTTAGCCGAACATGCTGATTTGAGTCGTGTACTACAGAAATTATCTTCTATTGCTGTTCAATTATTGGATACTGGATGTATGAGGTACATGTAGTTAGAAGATGGGTATATTATGTACATGTAGTTAATGGGATATATGTACATGTAGTTTAGAAGATGGGTATATGTATATGTAATTAGAAAGGGATACATGTAGTTAATGGGATATATGTACATGTAGTTAGAAGATGGTATATGTAATTAGAAAAGGGATACATGTACATGTAGTTAATGGGATATATGTACATGTAGTTAGAAGAGGGGTATATGTACATGTAGTTAATGAAGTGAATAGGAAGAGATAATTTATGGTAGATTGAGTCAGAAGGTTGTAGAATGAATGAATTAAATGATAGACAATTTTAAAAAGTTGCTAAAACCACAAGATGGATAGACTAGAAAATTTTCTTTTTTTTAGATGTGCATTAAATATGACTGAACAACAAAGAGACTCTGTATCAACAGCAATGAATTTTTCCTGGACAGTTTGCCGGGAAGTTCTACAGACACACCCATTTTCATGGAGGTAACTTTTACAGGTAAAAATGTTTTCTAAATAATTTATTTCAGGAATCAGAGCACTCTCCTATAACAAGCCACACCCACTACCAGCTTCCATTCCCAGTAAACTACGTTGCCCAATCTTATAAGACTGTTCCTTATACTCATGAGGACTCCCCACGTCTCATAGTACTAGCTCGACTCCTCAGTTGGAAATACCTCCATAAAGAAATAAGGTACAATAAATAAGACATGTACATTTACATGTGTATCTACAGAGAAAAGGGTGGAGCTTATGGAGGTGGAGCCAGACATGGCGATGGAATATTCTCCTTTTTCTCCTATCGGTAATACATGTACATGTACCCTTTGTTAGATACCAGAACTTACACATTACAAAAACGTTAATTTAACATGTTTATATGTAACTGAAGTAATTAATATTATATAATTCACTTACCATTGTTAGCAGAAGTATAGAATCCTTTATGAAATGTTTCTTCTTCAAAAATTTATTCAACTTTCACAGTTAAATGTTGTTATTATTAAATTTTTATTTTTGTCCAAGGGATCCTAATTCATTAGAAACACTTGACCGTTTTCAATCTTCTATTGATTGGGTAACTAAAGGAACATTCTCACAAGAGGATGTCGATGAAGCTAAATTGTCTGTGTTTTCACAAGTACAATAGTTCTTTTGAAGAAGACGAGTTATCCTTTTCCTCTTTCCATACATGTTCTAGGTTGATTCTCCTGTAGCTCCTGGATCGAAAGGTGCTAATATTTTTTCTTAGAGGGTTAACAGATGAATTACGACAAAGAAATCGGGACAAATTATTTGATATTAGACGTGATGACCTCGTGATTACAGCAAAGAAGTATATTATAATTAATATTAATATATAAATCTTTAACAATATAATTGTTTAGGTATTTGCAGGATGCTGAGGTTAAAGGGTCTGTGATTATTGGCCCTGAGATCAAGACCCTTTCCCCAGATTGGAGAGTATCAAAACATTTTCACTCTAACACAAGTACACTATTTTAATATTATATTTGTATATATTATATAAAATGTAATAATAATATTATGATAATATAATTATTGACTGTGGTAGTACCTGCCACTAAACTTTAGATTTACAGAATTGATGTAACTTGTCACCTGTTTCCATGGAAATGTATTTGGAATTTAACTAATATCTTCAATAATCTGATTGAGTTTATTATGTAACACATTTAAACACGCAATAATTGTTTACAAAATTAATTAAAAAGAATTTCACCTCCTCTGTCATTAAACTTTGTATTAATACTTTAAAGTTTAGAAAACAAAAAGGTTGTAGGGACTTGGTTAATTTAAAATATTGCAAACATTTTACTGGAAACAAAACTTTCCATTAAATAAATTTAACATGTCTCCACACACAGTGCTATACCCATTCCCCCGCCAATGCAAAGAGTAGCCACACCTTTTTTCCCACCAGTTCTCTTCAAAGCATAAAGAAGTGTGACAAGAATACGACAACCTGATGCTCCAATAGGATGTCCCAAAGCTGTAGCTCCACCCCAATATTAACCTAACAAAAAGTACAATCAATGCAGCTGTAGATTTAAGAAAATTGCGCCAAAAACATTAGTTTAAAATGTAAGGCAACTTTCAATAACTTGCCTTATTTTCATCAAGACCCAATTCCTTGATGACAGCTAATGACTGTGCTGCAAAGGCTTCATTCAACTCAAAGAGGTCGACATCATCTTTGTTCCATCCTGCCTTTGACAGCTGCAAATTTAGATAATTATTTTCCATTTGGCGTTAAGTAAACTCACAGCTTTTTTAACAGCTGGTACTGGTCCCATACCCATAACACTAGGATCAACACCAGCATGAGCCCATGATACAATCCGAGCTAACGGAGGTGAGCATTTGAGTTTCCTCAAGTGCTCTTTAGATACCAAAACAACAGCTGCAGCACCATCATTGATACCTTAACAAACAAAGTATTAGAAGAGGTTCCTAATATTAGGTTATGTATTTACCAATGCATTTCCAGCTGTTACTGTTCCACTGCTGTCCTTAATAAAGGCAGGCTTGAGTCGAGATAGTGATTCAGCTGTTGTTCCATGACGTGGGAACTCATCTGAGTCAACTATATTAGGCCCTTAGAATAAGGAGTAAAGATGAACAGACACAATACAGAGAGACAAACCTTTTCTTGTCTGTATTGTGACTGGTACAATCTCGTCCTTGAAAAATCCCCGTCTTTTGAGAAGTCTCTGTTTTATTTTGAGAGGCAGTTGCAAATCGATCCTGTTTCCTCTCGCTAATATTGTATTGTTTAGCAACGTTCTCTGCTGTGATACCCATGTGGTAATTATTAAAGGCGTCCATTAGACCATCTTTCATCATTGTATCAACTAAGGTAGAGTCACCAAATTTAACACCACTCCGCATATGAACAGAGTGTGGAGCCTGTGGTAGTGGTAAACAAACAGGTATAAACCTGCCTCATACTGTACAGGTATATTTTCAATGTTACTAAAAATATCTCACTGTTACTAAAAATATCTCACTGTTACTAAGAATATACTACTGTTACTAAAAATATATTTTTATTTACTGATAATGTTTACATAATAAAATGTATGCTACTATCAGACCTGACTCATATTCTCCTGACCAGCTGCTACAATCACATCAGCATCTCCACACAGAATACTTTGAAAACCCATAGCAACTGTACGTAAACCTATGAAAGATAACTTTATAATCTTCTGCGAAATATTCTCTGGTCACCAATACAAGTAAACTTAACAAATCTCTCTCTCTCTCTATCTACCTGAGCCACATAACATATTCACACCAGTTGATGGGACTTCCTTTGGGATACCAGCCAACATGGCTGATTGACGAGCAGGATTTTGACCTTGAGCAGCTGTGAGTATCTGACCGACAAACACCTCTGAGACCTAATGTTACATTAATTGTAATTTAAATAAAAAGTTATTTTTTAAAGAACCTTTTTTTTGATATTTTTGCTCTCTCCAAAGCAGCTGTAATGGCTATACTTCCAAGTTCATGGGCTGGTAGAGTGGAGAGGTACCATTAAAGGAACCAATGGGAGTCCGAGCAGCACCAACAATAAAAACATCTCTGTTTGCCATTACAAGTCGATAATGAACACTAGATCTATAAGAATATTAATTCTCTATTTACTTTATAATATGTCATTATGTAATGTTTATTTTTTAAAACAACAGCAAATATATTTGTATTGTCACTAACTATTGATATTTCTGTTGAATCTGTGTTTTCCTCTCTTGGTATTTTAGAATCAGGCAAGTAGCTTCATTTTTATTAAAGACAAATTAGTACTAGGGTGTGGCTAGTTCTACACGTGGGGTCCCTGCCTGTAATTATTATTTGTGGGCGGAGTACTATTTTAACTCCATTTTTGTACTTGTATATACTGTATATACTGTAGAGTTAGTATATGAAGACGTCATGCAGTGAGGAACGTACTTGTATCCCATTTTGACCAAACTAAAGAAGTCATCGTGGTCTATCTTATATTCAGAAGAGATTGAAGACTACAAATTTAACCTAATAAGGAATGAGATAGTTCAGTTGAATAATGTAAAAGTCCAACAATACATATTTCTGATGTAGACGACGTTTGCTCACTCACATAGTAAATGGTGAGATGATATTAATAGACAACTCCATTAGTCCTATACTCTACATTGATAATATAATAATGTAGTTATCTCTATAGAAAGGATTGGATACTCTATTGATAATAAGAGAGGAACTAAACCTTTATACAGTATAATGGACATGAGATCACTGGATGTAGAGATGAAATATTATGAGATGTAAGTTGAAGACAATAATTATCACCTCTCCTCTCTCTTATTAACTAGACTAGGTACAAGGTCACCAGTTATACTAGATGTTATACAATCACACACATCAACTGATCCTAATAATTATTATTATTATTTTAAAACTGTAGGTTTAGATGTAGACTCATTCTCTGATGCTCCTTGTGTCCCAGGTCAACCATCATCCACAAGAAACCATACCATCATTCATAGATTATATTCCTAGTATATCCTTTACATATCAAACTACATCATTATACCTCAATATACTCAACTAATAAATCAACCTCATCATGGAATAATGGAGGTTTTACACAAACTAGTAAGTTTTAGTGCATTATAAAATGAATTAAGACATTATATTTAATTCATTAATTTTAATTGATTTATTTTTAGTTAAATCTTCAATAGTTATACATTCCTCAATTGTATTACATAGTAATATATATATATTATTATTTATTATTATTATTATTATTATTATTATTATAGATACATCTCTTACTCATTTCAATGAACCTGCCCCTATTAATCAAACTAGTAAGTTTTAATCTAATAAATCATTAATATAGGATTATCATCTAATTATCTAGATCATTCCTTGATACCTCCAAGTAGAACAGAGTATCCTCCTCATCTCATTAATATAACACAATATACATCATTTAAATCAACCACATTATTATACATTACCAGGTCCCAATTTTAATAGTACAAATACATGAACTTATCTCTCACCTGCTACTTCCCTTCATTATGATGATATTAATGGTCATTTAGTTCAATCTACTTAGTCATTACCATTAACAACATCATCCTTTGAAGTAACAAATCAAGATTTACATCATATTTTGAGACTTTAGTTCTACTATGTACTAGTATTGTTTAGTATTTTGTGATGGAACTATTTAACAGTTATATTACTATGAGACTCACAGTAACGTAAGACTGTCTATTGTGAGACTAGTGCTGTTAGTGCTATATCAGCCCCCACTAAATATTACTGAACAATATTATATTATAATGAGCTCCACCTAATAAAAGGTCAACTATAGTATAGTAGTGTGGTCGTGTCAGCTGGAATTCATAACTTGTAAATATTCATAAGGTGCTAAACAGCCACACACCCTAAATATCAGATCTAGAGAGACACCTCCTCTTCCCCGACCCACAGCATTCTAGTTCATTAGACTATATCTTATTTGCTCTCATAATATTAACTATGGCTGCAAAGGAACTACCTCAAACTCAACATCTAGGTAACATACAAGACCTGATATAACTGTTAGTTATTTTAATATCTTACTTCTCTTCGTTTAGATATTTCAGATCTTTTGAAGAAGGTTCCCCCTAAACATGAACTACTCAAACTATTAGCTGATATTAGTCACTTGTGGCATGAGATCAGCTTATCACTCAATGTTTCTGACAGAGTTTTGGGTGGTTTAAAACGTAGCCAAGAGAGTGATGCCATCAAACTCTCTGAGGTCATTCATAGCTGGTTAACTACTACTGAGTCACGTCTTGTTACCTGGGAAACATTAATTGATGCCATCAAGGGTCCTATTGTTAAACATATCAGGAAGGCTAATGAAATACATCAACATTTAACTAAAGGTAAGTTGATAAACATTTATCGATGTAGTCAGGGAATATGTGTTTATTCCTTAGTGAAGGAAAATATTCTCCAAAATTTTATTGAAGAGATATCACAGTCTCAGATTAATCCTGTAAAAGTGTCCCAGCTCTTATTTAGTGAGAGATGTATTAGCAAAGAAACACTTGATAAGATGGAGTCATTGAAGGGCTCCCCAGATGAAAAGAAGACAACTCTGTTATTTGCTATACATACAACAATATCTTTAGACTGCAAGAAGTTGAAAAGTGTTACAAACAGTACTGTCCAAGTTTGAAGAGACAAGATACCTTCTGAGAAAATTATTAATGAATATGGTAAGAGGTCAATTAAATAATTTATAATTAATACTTATTGTTAATAGGTCAAACATTTCCAGATGACCAGACAACAGTAGCTAATGTTCAAGAGGTAGTAATGACAAGTTATAGTAGTCATGAAGATCATGCCAGTGACATTTTACGTTGTCATTATGGTACTCTCTCTCAGTCTCTTCAATATCCTGTTAGAGTAGCACATTGCCTCTATAGAGAGGGAGTCATTACAAAAAACTATACTAGCAATTATAAAATGTACTGTCAAGTCTGGAAAAGGATTATCATCCTCCTTACAAAGTGTACGTCATGCTGTACATACCAACTATCATAATCTGGAGGTCTTTGCTAATGTACTCTTAAAAACAAACTAGCAATGTATCATGTGCTAATGCTATCATACAGGATTGTCGTGAGTACTGACATAGACTTTACTTTTGTTATAAGTCTATTTTAATAGGTAAAGCATTTCCTGACTATGACTTACAAGTAGCATATACTGGAGTAGTGAAGGGAGTCAAACATTAGGTAATTACTATGAGAGATTAACTTCCATTTAAATTATTTTTAATGTATAGATAAAGTCTTAAAACCTATTCCAATTCCTCGAAAGTTAGACACCACATTTGGGTCAATCCGAAAAAAATTTGGAATAGCCTTCAGTAAAATCCGAGAAGCAATTAACCAAAGTCCTCCACCTCTGGATAAATTGATGTGCTTTTTTTGCTGATAGTTATCCTCACCTGAAACTGAAATAACTCATTCAAAGTCCATTGATGATGTCTTAAATGTTGTACGTGATCATTGTACATTGATCAATATCAGTTGTCTGGAGGGTATTGTGGAGAGATTTGATATCAAAGAAGCTGAGACACATATACAAGCATATAAAAATGTTGTACAGTCATTTTGTAAAGAAAAAAGCTTTCTTTGTCTAGAAGAAACCTTCAAAGAAAGGAAAGTCATTCTCTTCTCAAATGTGAGACAGCTGTATTTGTCTTAGACTGGGATCCTAGCAACTACACATTACAAGATATACGAGATATTATTGCTGAATCAGTTGAGGATAATGTACAGATTCGTGTCATTAGAGAGGGCAAGTCTATCATTGTCAACTTGTTTTTTCCGCTCTGTCTAACCACATCAATTATTGCCAGAGCTCAGGAGACTCTTGAAATAATGAAAGAGAAAGGATTACTTCAACTTACAGTTGGACACTGTGTCATTTATGATCATAGAAGAGACAAGGTAAGAGATGAGTAGTATTAGACAACAGTTACTACATGTGTTGTTTATTGATATATAGGAGGTTAGAACTATTGTAGAAGAGAACACAAAGGAGTTAAGAGTCAACTTGAACTACAACAAACCATCAGTAAAAATGATGACTATGGAATTATCATCTGTTAAAAAAACAAAGTGAAGGTATTTGTCCATGTAGTCAATAACCACTATTAAACTGTCTATTATCCTATCTGTGTGTGTGTGTGTACTTAAATGTTACTTCTTAACTATATTCATGAAATTATGAATTTAATTTGTAATTTTAATTTACTAAATATAGTATAACTGTTTTACAACTCAATATTATTACATAGAAATGAGACAAATGAAAGAAAAGGATATTGAAGATTTAACATCACAACTAAGAGATAGAGACAAACAAATTGAGACATTAAAACAGAACTTGAAAGGTAATTGATATTAATAAAAAAATTAATAATTAAGTAGAAGATTAAAGGAAACTCTAAAAAGAAAGAGACTAAATCTATTAGAGTAATTGGAGCTAACATTATGTTACTCATTAATTACACAATAGTATGAAAGACTAGTGGGACAGTATCAGACTATATACTTTAACACTTAATGTTTTGGGTTTATGAGGTAGAGATCATTATAATATCTTAATATAGGACTGTCTCACTAGGTACTAGATATTATATATTATTGAGTGAGTGAATCTAAACAAGAGAATGTGGTCAGTTATATAACCTTAGTACTGTGGGTTTAGTTATAATTGTAGTAATGAGATTTATAGCTGACTGTATGGATTAGTGATTGGTATATCAGGTAATGATAAAACTCACATTCCCACTTTTGTAAGCTTGTCTTCTGATAAACCTTCCATACAGTTGGAGACAAGTCTGTTTGTAATTAATTATATTAATGTTAAATTAAGAATATACAATTATATAATATTAACACATCATGTGTCACTTGTCAATACTTGGACATTATTTGTGAATTTTCATTTTTAGCTACTGAGAAGAATTGTTTTTCAGTTGAAAAACAAAGAGAAATAGAAGAACAACAGAAGATAAATTGACATTACAACTAAGAGATAAAGACAAAGAAAATGAGACATTAAAAACAAAGTTTACAAGGTAATTAATATTAATATAACAATAAATTTTAATGAGAAAAGATTATAAAAATAAAGTCAATAAATAAAGATAGTAATATTTGTTAATAGTTGTCTAGTATACTAAATTTGTACATGTATATTTAAATTTGTTTTCTAACTTATTCTATTTGAGATCATGAATATAATTTATCATACTGAGTACATGTATAATATAATATATTGTATAATATTGTTATATATAGAAATGAAAGAAAAAACAGGTTGAAGATATGACATCACTTCCAGAAAGAAAAGAAGGTATTATTAATACAATAGCTATCATTAACATAGTTCATGTCACATATTTGTCAATAGTTATATATACATTGTGATCACTTGTATTCTCTTAGTTATTGAGAAAGAATTTGTGTCAGTGGCTGCTGAGAGACAGAAAGAAATAGAGAAATTACAAGACATAACCACATCATTGACATTACAACTACGAGAGAGAGATCAAACAGATTGAGGAATTAAAACAGAGTTTAAAAGGTAACTATTATAATATGTACATGTTGATATTATAATATTGAGTGAGTGAATCTAAACAAGTGAGAATGTGGTCAATTTATACAGTCTTAGTACTGTGGGTTTAGTTATAATTGTAGTAATGAGATTCATAGACAGCTGTATTGCTAAAGTGGAAATAAATGACAGAACATATTAACTGAGGTGAAGTAATGTGGTTTACTTTGTAAGGATGTCTTGTATAGAATTGTCAACTTGACCTCTAACTGTAAAAATGAAAATTTATATTCTAACAGTTGATGTAATGGTTTAAATACTTTAAATTGATCAATAAACTATTGTAATCTACAATGTAGTTAGATTTGGAGTTAAAATATAGTGACAGTCCTCAAATACATTGTCACTATTGTCTGTCACTTGTCATTGTATATTACTTGATGTAGTGTTAACCTCAAAGACTCATAAACCACTAACTGATCAAGGACTTGAAGAGACCCAAACAAAGTCTAGTCAAGAAGACAAGTACATCTATCATTGAAACTACAGGTAATAATGTAAATTATATTTTATAATTATTCATATAGTCTCACTATCAGATTTAAAAGATAAGAGTTCAGTTGAAATCAAAGAGTCAGATATTGAACAGTCAGATTATGATGTAGATGATAAACAGTCAGATCATGATGTAGATGATGAGCATTCAGATATAGAAGGTATGTCATATTATAAATGTATAATACTCAGTGTATATCATAACAAGGCTAGATTTTATTTTCAAGTTTTTTAACACTGAAATGATTCAGTTAATATATCATTCCAATAGTACAGATGTTAAATGTTATATGAGATGATACATTTTATTATTATATAGATTTAAAGTCTCCATTATCAGAACAGTTTAAAAGAAAAGAGCTCATTAATGACAGGTCGTGACATCTTGTTACCTACTGCTCAACAACAAAGATATCAAAGTAGGTTGAATTTAAAATTAGAGACCATGTGTATGACATCATTGGTAAATTCCTTGTATTATCAATAACATGACTATTGTCTTGTGACATATTTTTGTACGGTTGTCTTGGTGATAGTTATAGATTGTCATATATAGTATGGTGAGGTCAGCCCCTTTGCTTAGAGAGAAATGATGTGGTAGCACACACTTATTACAGTTGATGAAAAGGAATTTAATTTTATGTAAAAAGTGTGATTAATTTTATTATGTGTTAATATCATAGAGCAACATAATCAACTCAGTCTCTTTCTCTTGAGTTGGTTTGTGAGACTACAACATAATGTTTTATTGAGTTAAATCAACATGACTAAATGAAAGATATTGTAATACAATAAAACAATGAAAGGACAAAGAAGTCAATATTTCATAATGAAACATCTAATGATGTTTGTTTGGACTTTTTTTTTATCAAAGCAGTTTTCAGCCACACCCACTAAAAAAAAACAGGTACAAGTCAATTTGTTCAGGAATGTTAGTGAAAGAGACAACTGTACTATAGTATGGACTAACTGTACTCTTCATCCTCTCTAAGCAAAGGGGTTGGCCTTACCAGACTATTTGTTACTATAAATACAATAATTCCAAATTAAAATAATTTAATATATCAAGGAAAGAGTCAAATCAATTGATAACTCATTTTATTTGTAATTCCTTCTACTTTTGTTTATATCTATTAACATGTACTGCTCAATATAGTTAATGTACTTAACCACACCCACCAAACATTTTTTGTGACGACAGAGCATTCCTATGTACAACGTAGAGAGATACATAATTTCCTCATGTAACAAACATATCAACTCAATTCTGTACTCAATGAAATAGAATGTAATAATGTTTGTTTACAATACATATTATAAAGACACTGTAGTCTTGTGTCACTGATATTACAGTAACATTGGACCACACAAGACAAGACAACTCAGACTGTTCATTTCAGTCTCTATTCTTTACCTATTGACAACTATTATCAAATGAACTTTACACATTTCACTTACTATTAACAACAAAAGTATAACATGTTAAGAAATAACAAACAAGAAATGTCTAAAGAATAATTCATTTGCAGATCCTGTATTAGATCAAAGCAGTTTTTAGTCACACTCAACTATAATTGTCAGACATGAGATCATAGGCTACCAGATAATTCCTCTCAAAGCAAAGGGGTTAGCCTCGCCAGACTAAGTTGATATACCAGAAATCCATTATATAGTAGTGTTCTGTTAGTATGATAGGATTGTTCCTCTGTAACCAGTAGAACATACTAGACCTCAAATTTAACAGTAAACCACGCCTCCTGTAATTCGTTGCCATAGTAACCGTAGTCAGTAAACAGTAACAGCTTCCTTTCTTCTTCAGTGTATTGTCTGTGTATTGTAGTGTGTTATAGTATATATTACTATGTGTGTACTATACTATATACTAACTCTGTTTTATAACAGGAGTCACTGGAAGTGTTCAGTGGAATGATGTTATCAATATTGTTTGACTCACTAGTCCAAGTGTATTAGAAAAGTGAAGATGTTATAAGTAAATTAATAAAAGAACAACAAACAGGAAAGAATGGAGTATTGATCTCTGGTCATCATCTCCTGAAAGTACTGCAGTTATTATAAACAATCTTAATAAGTGTACAGTGAGGAGTCTTCATATATAGGAACACTTCATTGGACAGTAAGTGTGTATCGATATTATCAGAGATACTAAAAACTAATAAAACAATAAAGATACTACAACTGTTGTCCTCTTCACTTACTGGTGGTATCAAACAAGTCAGTGATAGTCTCTTTAATAATAAAACACTTGAACAGTTATGTTGTTTAATGTTACTGATATCACAGATGAAGATATAACTCACTTATCTACTATGTTATCAAGTAATACAACTTTAAAAGTACTATATCTCATCAATGTAACATCACTGATAATGGAGTCCGATATATCTGTGAAGGACTTACTAAAAACCAAACATTGACTACAGTTGAACATTGGAGGTAATCATCAGATCACTTCAGTTAGTACCAGTACAATAGTAGATCTAATACAAACAACTACATCATTGACAACACTATATCTCTACAATACTTCACTAAACAATGATGATATCAAGACAATATGTACATCACTTAATAAAAATACTACAATAAGGGAACTAGTCTTATCAAGACACATAGAGAGTATTGTACGAAGTTAGACAGTTATCAAGTTATTAAAGACAGACTTGTTTTCGTGTAATAGTAAGTAGTTTGTTGTTTATTCTTAATTTCTGTCTTCTCGCTCACTTTTATTTTCTCTTTAAATTTCTTTTAACTTCATTTTCTTTTCTTTTATTAACAATTTCTTTCTCTAACAAACTAGTAGAACAATAAAAATAGAGCAGTTTTGCTTGACACTTACTTTTCTCTAACGTCGCACTTTTTTTTGCTGTCTGACAGCTGCTAATTTGCCGCCTGTAATTATTATTTTTTGGGTGGGGCATTAATTTTAACTCCTTTGTACTTGTATATATGCTCTGAAGACGTGATGCAGTAAGGAATGTACTAACTTGTATCCCATTTTTGACAGACTAAAGAAGTCATCATGGTCTATCTTATATTCAGAAGAAACTGAAGACTACAATTTAACTATAATAATGAGATCAGTTCAGTTGAATAATGAAAAGTCCAACAATACATATTTCTGAAGTAGAGACGTTTACTCACTCACATAATAATAACTGGTGAGATGATATTAATAGACAACTCCATTAGTCCTATACTCTACAATGATATATTAATAATGTAGTTATATCTATAGAAAGGATTGGATACTTTATTGATAATAAGAGAGGAACTAAACCTTTATATACAGTATAATGGACATGAGATCACTGGATGTAGAGGTGAAATATTATGAGATGTAAGTTGAAGAGAATAATTATCACCTCCTCCTCTCTTATTAACTAGACTAGGTACAAAGGTCACCAGTTATACTAGATGTTATACAATCATACACATCAACTGATCCTAATAATTATATTAAATATTATTGTTTTAAAACTGTAGGTTTATATTAGTAGACAACAGTAATAAATCATTATAATAGTAAGTTATCATATTATAATTCTCCTCATTATATTGTCTTGTGTTAATAAATCATTTTCCACTTTTAATTGTCTTAATGAGCAAAGTTTATAAAGAAATATTACTTCCATTTTAAAGTTTTCACAACACAAACAAGACAACAACAATAATATCAATATATATATAGTATAAGATATACTCTGTTAAGAAGACATGTAAATATTGTTGTAGGTGGAGGTTGTAAGTTGAACAAAATCAAAAAATATTATTTTGTCAACTTGTAAAGTTCAAGAATGAGATAGAGAAATTTGCTCACTCAGGTAGATCTAGTGAATGTTGAGATGATGTTAAAGACAAACTCAAGGAACAATATTATATCTCTAATATAAAGGAGTCTCTACTGAAGACAAGAGAGAGGACAATTGATAAACTGAATACAATATAGTATGTGGAGATTGAATACTATGTAAAGTAAAACGAAATATTGAAGACAGTTATTACCTCTCTGTCTCCTCCTCCCCATATAACCATTAACTAGACTAGGTATAGAGATCACTGGTATTGATCTTATATCAGCTGTAATTGATACACGTTCACAGCTGGTCCTAATATAAGTCAACTTTAATGAACAAAGTTTATAGTTGCTCTCATTATAATGTTCTCATAACACACAATACAACAATAACAATGACTTTTATAATGTAAAACTCTAAAATTATATTTGTGTCGTGGGCGTTTCTTATAAACGTAGGCGTTTGATCAATATAGATAGCACTGTAGTATACCAAATTTTATCCGAACCTTTCTCTCTCAGTGTCTCTCTTCTATTGTCTAAGTTAACTAAAGTAATAGAGTTTTCTTTTATGACAATAGTGGATTTTATCTAACAATTAAATAAGTAATGAGTAATTAAATTATTGAAACCATATTTTACTACAAACAGTAATGTTAGGGAGTTTTTGATATCCAGTTGAGTCGTAATGTCTGAGCCCTTCTCTCTCAGTGTCTCTGTCCTTTTGTCCAAGCTAACTAAAGTAGTTGATTGGTATGTATTGGGTCTGTCACGAAAAATTTGGTCCGGGTGCAAAATTTGGACCTAGGACCAAATTTGGCAACAAAAAGTCTGCAAAATTAATTCCGCCTTGCAATATTTGGACCCAGGCGTCTATAACTTGGTAAAGAGAAATGGAATTTGACACATACAAATTGATTTATCACTTCTTATGTTGTATGTACTTAAATCGAGAGCTTTAGCCACCTGGGTGAAGTTTTCAAAGTGTCAAAAAAGCGATGTCACAGCAGAGAGAAGATGGGAACCTGACAGAGGAAGCAAAACTACATAGAAAATGGAACTTATGGCTCAGATTGTTCCGCTAAACAGGAAGAGAAGCATTAGGAAAAAGGCTGGCAAACTAGCAATGAAAGAAGGAGAAGTGTACTATGAGAAGAAAACCAGGACAAGTTTGTATTATTTTCTCCAGTTTCTTTTTTTATTGTCTTAAAATATTTATGATAATATTTCTGTTTTCAGTGGGTGAGGTATGTACGATCAGAGACTGAAAAGTTACGAATTGTGCGTTGTTGCCATGCTGACCCAACATCTGGACATCTTGGTGCAAAAAAGACCTATAATATGTTGCTGATATGAAATTCAGAGTATACTGCAAGTGTCGTCAACCAGAAGAGGGTAGAATGATTGAGTGCAAAGACTGCAAAGAATGGTATCATGAAGATTGTGTTGTTAAGTCCCAAGTGTCATTTGGCAGACCAACAGTCACATATCATGGATATGTGACTCTGTATAAAAACTCTTAATTAATTGTAACATTATCTATATAATATAACCTATAATTACATAACTTGTAATGACTTTATTTAGATTAAATGCTAAATCTTATTATAATCAGATCAAATTGGACTTGGGGACCAAGTCTTGCTGCCAAAAGTAGACCTAGGTCCAAATTTTTGTTGCAAAAAGTGGACCTATCTCTAGGAACAATTTTTGCAGTATAGGTCCAAATTAGGCAGCAAAATTTGGTCCTAGGTCCAAATTTAACTTGCATAAATTAGACCTAGGTCCAAATTTTGCATGCAAAAATTGGACCTAGGTCCAATTTTAACTAGGAACAAATTTTCCATGACAGGTCTTCATCTTAACATTCATATATATGAACTGGATAAGATTCAGAAACAGTTTCTATTAAATGAGGGAGTAGAGCAAAGTAAAGCAGAGATGTTAGATATGTGGTGAAGAAGGAGGAAGAACCTCATTGGAGAGTAATAATAGATACTTTTAGAGAAAACGAAGAAACTATGAACTAGCCCAGAATTAAGAGATCTGCACCTTGATGAGGATGAGTCTCAGTCTCATACGTTACTGTTAGCACTTATAAGAAAATGATATTGATGAAAAACTGTTCATTTGTTATAGAGAAACCAGTAGTAACCAGTAGTAACCAGTAGTAACCAGTAGTAACCAGTAGTAACCAGTATGACCAGTAGTAACCAGTGGTAAAAGCTTTCACTCATTTGGAATCAAAGTTTGCCAAACTTATCACTGATATCAAGTCTGGTCTTGAAGCCAAAGACGTCCTACTTATAGATCTTAATTGCTACATAAAGGCCAGAATGGGTATATGAGGCCTTCCTATATCAACTAATTATGATGAACTGTTTGATATTGTAGTTCTATCATACTATAGTTTTCTTAATACATCACTGCTAGAAAATATTGTTAATGAGTTTCTTGATGGTAGTCCAGTACAAGTTAGTCTACAAGAATATGAGAGAGAACTAGATTTGTTTAAGAGTTCTACCAAGATGGAAGAACTTGTTGATACTGTGGTAACCTCTGTGCAGAAGGAGACAGGTACAGCAATGGTCGTGTGTTGAAGTTAGAAGGGTGTTGGTGAATGTGACATTAAAATATTTCCAACAATTAGTGAGGAAATATTTTCAGAGAAAAGTCAATGTTTACATCTTGTCCGAATTGAACGAGGTTGTGTATCTATTCAGTGGACAGTTAGTGAGTGTATAGTCTCTTCTCTTGTCTTCTCTCTCTTACAAATCAAAGGACAGAGTTTATGAAGTATGTTGGTGTTATTAGACTGACAATAGATGATAGTAGTATTTAAACAGGAGAGTAATAATATATAGCTTTTGTCTGTTGCTATAACTACACTGTAAAAATTAAATTGTTATTTTAACAATTACTTTGTAGTTTACATTGTAGATTACTATGATATATAGAATTTTTGTGAATTACTCATTGTGTAATTTGTTGGCATATAAATGTACAACATAACGAGAAATTACACAATGAGTAATTCACAAAAATTCTATATATCATAGTAATCCACCGATGTAAACTACAAAGTAATTGTTAAAATAACAATTTAATTTTTACAGTGTACATAGGAACAAGTCCATTTGAAACAGCTGCCACTATCAGATAACTATTTATTAAAACACCATCATGGTCTAAAATAATTTGTGTGTTGTTGTTATTGTATATTGTGTTTGTCATTAAAATGATAGTGTGTTTTATGACAGTAGTGGTTTTAATGAGTAATTAAAATTATTGAAACCATATTTTACTACAAACATGACATCATTGTAATATTAGGGAGAAACTCGGTTTTTGATATCCAGTTGAGTCATAATGTCTGAATCCTTCTCTCTCAGTGTCTCTGTCCTTTTGTCTAAGTTAACTAAAGTAGTTGATTGGTATGTATTGGGTCTTCATCTTAACATTCCTAAATATGAACTGGATAAGATTCAGAAGCAGTTCTTATTAAATGAGGGAGTAGAGCGATGTAAAGCAGAGATGTTAGATATGTGGTTGAAGAAGGAGGAAGAACCTCATTGGAGAGTAATAGTAGATGCTTTAGAGAAAATGAAGAGCTATGAACTAGCTGAGGAATTAAGGGATCTCCATCTTGACGAGGACAAGTCTCAGTCATCAACATCAAACGTTCATAATAAGGAGGGTCATCAAAGTGATGTTAATCCCATATTAGTGGAGAAGCAAGGTGTCAAAGCCTTCTCTCGTTTAGAGTCCAAGTTTGCAAAATTGGTTACTGATACCAAGTTCACAATCAAAGATAAACAAGGTCCTCTTGAACAGTTACACAGTTATATCAAGACAAGATTGGATATAGAGGATCTTCCAGCTCCTAACAACTACTGATGAATTATTCAGTATTTCTGTTCGATCATACTACAGTTTCCTTAATATATCTCTTATAGAGAATGTCATTGATGAGTTTCTTGATGGTAGTCCAGTACAAGTTAGTCTACAAGATATATGAGAGAGAGCTAGATTTGTTTAAGAGTTCTACCAAGATGGAAGAACTTGTTGATACTGTCATAACCTATGTGCAGAAGGGGAAAAGTACAGCAATGGTCGTGTTGAAGTTAGAAGGGTGTTGGTTGAATGTGACATTAAAACATTTCCAACAGTTAGTGGAGGAAATATTTTCAGAGAAAAAGTCAATGTTTACACTTTGTCCGAGTTGAACGAGGTTGTGTATCTATTCAGTGGACAGTTAGTGAGTGTGTAGTCTCTTCTCTTGTCTCTCTTACAAATCAGAGGACAGAGTTTATGAAGTATGTTGGTGTTATTAGACTGACAATAGATGATGTAGTAGTATTTAAGCAGGAGAGTAATGATATCACCTCACTGTCTTCTCTTCTAGTAAAGGCAATTGAGTGTTGTAGTGTGGATGTGTGTGTGCTTTCTTCTATCTATTGTGTTGACCCAAACATTAAAAATGACAAAGGCTGTTATATTTTATTGCGTTCATCAATGTTGGTTTGTGATCTTTCAAACAGAGACAAGTACTATACCATCATTGATGCTCTGTTAAATGTTGGAGCTGATCCTAATGTCACCGACAATGAAGGATACACACCATTACTTTATGCTGTGATGTATCAATGTTCAAGTATTATCAAGCTTTTATTAGATCACAAGGCTGATCCAAATATTCACCCAAGTGAGTACATACCTCTAACAATAGCAGCAATAGAGGGGAATTGTGAAATAGTCTTGTACTTGTTAGATGCTGGAGCTAACCCTGATGTTTTGGACTCTGAAGGACAAACACCTCTATTGATAGCATGTTATTATGGTCACACATCAGTAGTCTTAAAAAATGCTCAAATAACATTAATATTAATAGGCAAAAGAAGGATGGGTGGACTGCTTTGATGCTTGCAAGCAAATATAAGCACTTGGCTATCGCAGAAATTTTATTGATGCTGGAGCTAATGTAGATATTGTCAATAAAATGGCTTTACAGCTCTTATGGTTGCCTGCAATTGCTCAGAAAATGTAAGTATTGTTCAATGTTTACTTAATTCTGGAGCTAATCCTAACATTCTAAGACATGAGAGTGGCTGGGGTCCAATTCATTTTGCTTGTAGCCAGTCACCTGATCCGGAATCCTCTTATCTCTTATTGAGGCAGGTGCTGATCCTGAAATTACAACTAATCTTGATAACACACCACTTATGATAGCATGTGAACAGGGTTTTGAGATAATAGTAGACATATTACTGAACTAAATGTTTCTGTTAATTCTCAATCTCAACTTGGTGGTACAGCATTAATAATTCTGTCCTGACTTCGAACAACATTAAGATTGTACAGTCACTGTTGTCTGCTGGTGCTGATGTTTTTCATATGATAATGAGGGTTACACAGCTCTAGACTATGCATTAGTGTTAAATAACTCTGAGATAATTGAAATTCTTTCAATACACACGAGCTACACTAACATAGAGTATAGACAACCAATTAAATCAGAAAAACAAGTACAAGAACTCCTCCTGATGACCATTGGATGAGGATTTGACTACCATCTCATTTCCTATTAATCTCAATTGATGAGATATAAGGTGCTATTGAACACCCTCTCCTTTCTGTCAAACCTCAACAACAACAATAACAACAACAACAACAACAACAACAAAACAATACAACAACACCACCAACAACAAATACCAACACCACCAACAACAATAACAACAATACCAACAACAACAACAACAACAATAACAACAAAGCACTCAATTTATATTTTTATGTTATATAAACATAAGCTTTAAGTCAAGATTATTGTGTGTTCTACAATATACTACATGATATCGTTATATATATTTGTAGCTGGCGAATTACATTTAATAATAGAAGTCTAATATAATTAATAGTGTTGTTCTAGTTTGTTTGGACTAGTGGGATTTGTCCCTTCTGTATGATGTCTTAGATGGTTACATCATATTTGTAAGAGATTACTAGTATCCCTATATGAGATGAACTAGGGATAGGGCTGATAGTCTCCCTTTAAGCTTGGAGAGGCTTGGTGTGTTGTGTTACAGTCCCAGTTCTACTCAATTAAACACTCTCAAGACATCACAACTCAACAACAATAGTGTTATAATAACTTGCACAAGGTGATAATCAGCTTTGTTTTAAACTTGATTTTTTTCTTCTCTTATTTAAATATAATTTAAATAATCTTTTTATTAGTATATTTTTATAGAATAATAATAATTCAAAAAAATCTAACACAGCTGGTGTACTGGACAAAGTATTGAAAACTCGCTGTTCAGTTTTTGCTTGCACTTTTTCTAACATTGTACATCAAATGATGATGAAATGAAGTGAAAGTTAAACCACACCTCAAAGATATGTCAACCCAATCTTGAACACATTGCAATGGTGTCTCATCAAATCCAGCATACATGGCTGGGTTCTGTAGAATCCCACGAGCAGCCTAAACCCATCTACCACCAGTATAAGTTACTGTTTCTATTTATATCAGCCTCAGTTTTAATATCACCATTAGCTAAGACTGGTATACTGACATTTCTTTTACAAGTTTAATGGCCTCTAAACTGACTGTTTTGCTCTTTGTAATGTTGTACGTCCGTGGACTGTTATCCAAGCAACACCAACTTTCTCAGCTCTCCTTGCTAATCAAACAGTCTGTCTAAGAAGGAACCATAGTTGAATAAATAGTACTATATATATATATAATAGGATGTATAGTAAAGTAGGGGAAGGGTTAAAAACTAAACTCCTTAACCAATGATGTATTAATATACATTTTCTCTGACTACACAAGATACATAATAGTTCAATAATAGTACTACAACATTGATATAAATAACTAATTACCAAACATTGGCTGTCTAAATGGAATTAATATATAAAATTAAAAGAATACAGATTTTATTTTATTGACCTTAGATCATCATGTACTCGTATCTTTATAGATATAGGTATGTGGGTGTGTCTCTTGTGCACATTGCACCATCTCACAGACCAACTGCGGCTGAGTGATAAGATACGCCCCATATTGTTCCTGCAATGCCCAGCGTTGAGGACAACCACATTGAGATCAACACCATCTACATAAGGAGCTACAGTGATACAGCTTTACTGAAATCATCAGCATTATTAGCTGCAAACTGTACTATTAGAGGTCTGTCTGTAGAGTCTGTGGTAAACTCAACATCCCTTGCTTTTTCAGAATTGATAAAGGATTCTGAGATAATCATAGGTGTACAGGCCACGTGGCAGCCATATTTTCTTATAGTTTCTGAAAGGAAGCTTGGAATATCGCACCATAGGAGCACATACTCGTACAACTGTTTTGAGCCGAATAATTTTAAAATGTCAGTTTCTTTGGAGCTCTCTACAAGAGCCATAAATTACACGTGAAGCCGCGCCCACTCAATAGACTGTTTTGACTCCACCTATTACAAGATGGCGGATTACAAGTACAAGTTTATAGTTAGTAGACTGAAAAACCTCCAGAAGAATGTGGAATAATTGAGGTATGTAAAGTAGACAAATGTGACTAGCATTTCTTTCTATCTCTCTAAAATACTACAGAGATCTAATGCTGTAGAGAAATGGGGAAGTGCGTGAATGCTGTGAACGGACTGGTTGAACCATTCAGGTTTACTCCCAGAACCACTGCCTATTGCCTTATTTGGGCATTCCTAGTACCTCTTTGGATTACTTAATATCATAAAATGGGAAAGACGTAGAAAAGACATTGCTAAAGGCAAACCACCGACACCAATGTTGTAGGAAACAATAGTATCTATGGCAAAACTATCTCAACTACTGTATGTCAATTAACCATGTTAATAAAATTGATAACAACAAATTAAGTGGTGAACATAGTATCATTTAAATTTTTGATTGTCTAATGTCTATGCAAGACAACTCTCAATGTTCTAGTAGTATGTTATGAATATTAAAGTTTAAACTGGTTGTTATGACAATATTACGTGTTGTAAAACCTTAATACCCTATTTAAAAAAAGCATTACATTAATTACCCATTGTTAATTTATCACAAACATAATAAGTCTATTGTAGCCACTCTCTTCTTTTAGACAGTAGGAATAGTTGGAAGCAATATGTTCATAGGTTGTGTATCATCCCAGGATTAGATTGTTCCAATTGACCTTTACTCCTTACATAAACGTTTCTAAATATAGTAACATGCTTTCTAAAAATAGTAACATGTGCATTGTATTGCTAACTATAGCACATTACACATCTGTTGGTTGCTATTGTGATACAGAGTCAGTGAAATAAATACTGATTTAAATGCTATCTTTAAGGAATAACAAGGGGATCAATAGACAATCTGCTACAAGCCAGATCATCCTTGTAGCCATTTCTAAGTTTTAAGTAATGTATAATTTGCAATTTAACTTTAATAAGAGTTTAATAATAATAATAAACAGGTTATAATACAATATATAATTTCATCAAAAACATTGCAACTAAAAGAATAACTTAAACCCACCTCCCCTTCCAAGAACCAACATTGTCAGTCATAATCCACCTTCTTATTACTAGTCAATTCGGGTGAAGATGTGGGTGTGGTTTTGTGCATTGGGAGTAATTGAAAGATTACTAGTAGTACGACGAGGGCTTGAGTGACTTCGTCATCGAGTTCCCCTCGGAGTCACTGAAGTACTCATAGCTACAAACGTGGGGAATAAGTAGCATCCCCTAGAAATGTAGTTCTATAGAATAAGACAAGAGGATGTCTTTTCAAATGGTTATTAGAATATACAATATGTTTTTATAATGTGACAAGAATGAAGTAATACTTCGTATACTCTTTGAAGTGGCAGGATATATATATACAATGTATTTTGTATGGAGGTAACAGTTGAGTTAATTGTTTAATTCTGATAAATTTTTAAAAACTTTTTATGTTGAAAAAAAAAAAAAACCAAATTTGAAAAAAAAAAAACGTTTGTGAGTTACCATTGTTTACTTCTATAATACCAAAAAACTAGACAATGTGTGAAGATTTTTTCTATTGCCAATTTCTGAATCATAAACAGCCAATAAATTAAGGCTAGTACCTCCCTAACACACATATAAAGATAAATTCCTTCCTAAACTATGACCTTTTATGATGTCATGGTTAGTAAGAAGTGCTTACTGAAGTGACCAAGGAAAACTATACACATTATTAAATAATAAAAGTTTCCAATTTGCACAGTTTTAAAAATTCCGCTATAAAAGTGCTTGTACTGTTATATAAAAGTATAATAACTTTGCTGTGCTTGGTGCCAAGTGCCAATAAATACATTACATGTATTTTATACTATGTACATGTATTTTATATACTTACAGCTAATTTTCCACATGCTGCCTAAGATAAGACCCTTGATAGGGTGGAGAGAGGGAGACATTGGACGTGTGGGTGCCCTCAGGATGATATTGTACACCAACAAAGTATGGGTGATCTAATTAAAGGGGTGTTGTGGTGGTTTTACTGTTGGTACAGTTACTCACCTGATATTCCATATTTCCATTCGATTTTGTCTGTTCACATCGTGACCAATAAAGGACATACCTTCAAAGTTTTCAAAATTTGATATCAATTGAGGATTTATCTAAACAACATATGTAAAGGACATGTTAAGTAGTACATGTACATTATGAGTAATTATTTACTCATAACGATGGTCTGTGTTCTCTCCTCAACAAACTCTTGGGTTACCATACAACTTCCCTTAATAACAACAATATACTTCATTACTCATCTATTTATCATATCAGTCCATCTCTCTCCTCTCTCTCTCTTTATTTACCTAACACAGTATCTTTAGGTCTATAAGATGGTTTTCCTCTTTTCCAATCTCATCGTACCCCCCATATTTCCAGGATTATGTTCAGGCATCTCTATGACAACAGGATGACTTGTCTTATCATTAAACTCAGTGGAATTAGACATCTAAACAACAACAACAGTAAATAAATCAATTTTACTCAAATAGTATTATTATATATTTACTTCCATCCTAGTACATTCCTGGCAAACTCTATAGCACAGCTATCTGCATACCAAGACACACACCTACATGAGACGAAGAGAGAGACTAAAAGATGGCGAGCTGTCAGAACATTTATCAAAGTCAATTGTTGCCTCTATTCAGACTTAAAAACGCTCGATTTTTTCATAAAAACATCAATTAAAATCAGAACCAAGTTATATTTACATCATTACAGAGCAACTGTTGCTATGATACAACTTATGTCGTCATTTTCACTTACCAAAATGGTATCTTACGTTCTCTAGCATACCGGGCTGCCAAGATCTTCCTTCAATTCCTCTAGAGCCAAATCCCCCAGGAACAATCATCCTCTATTACAAGATGAAATATCTTCACTAAATGACTATGTAAACTTACTGTGCCATACAAACACTGGCCCCAAGCTTTGTGATAAGTTGCTGGATTTGAGGCGATTCATTTCTTCTTCTAAATGTTCAGCCTCTACATAACTAAAAAGAAAAACAAAAATGACAAGCCTCATACTCATAATTTCATTATTTCACATTGTAACTATCAACTAAAATCCTCATATCATACTATCAGATCTCATATTTGAAAAACCATATTGTCATCTCATCCTATACTATACATCATGTATAGACTCATTCTCATACCACTAGTTTTAGTTTCCGTCTGCAAGCCAGGAGCAGTTCATGTTTCAAAGCTTTGATCACAGATGTATATGCGTCTTCCCAATTTAGTATATTTTCCTACACAAACTATTTGTACTTGGTCTTGATTGCTGTCGTAACTATAGTAATAAAAAAAGTATTACATTTTTCTTATAAGTATATAGTAACAATACTAACAATTAACATACATTAATAAATATATTGAATAGGAAAATTCAATATTGACCTGTATTGTTCATTTTTTATCAATCCAGGCATTTTCCTGTCTATCTTTCTTACCGATCTGCCAAGTTCTTCCACTTCAATAAGAAGAAAGGTGTTCGAGGTGTTGGTGAGGAAGTTCTAATCTTTTAAAAGGTATTTTAGTACAGACTGTTTCTCGAGAAGATAGAGGAACACGATAAATTGATGGACAATCTTGTACAGCAACAACTGACAAAAATAAAAGAATGGGCGATTTACCATGCATGATACCAGTATGAATATGAATATATAATGAGGTAGGTACTATGAAATATAATGAGGTAGGTACCACGAACAAGTACCTCTTTATCTACTTGATCTGGTTTGGACCCGTGACAAAAATTTGATATGCTTATTCTTCACAGATCATCAATTGGGACGTTGACTACGACATAACTATCTAAAGAATGCAAAAAGAATATGATGACCTTGAACCTTTACAAAGGTAATATATAATACATAGCATACAATTATAATTAATACTACATACTATATATTGTAGGCTAATTATCTTACAATATCTGGTGATAATTCCTAGTCCTCTTAATTGTCTGACACTTTTGAGTTGGGTTGGGTCTTTTGGTTCCCTGTATTTCCGGCTGTATTTAGAATGAGAAAATAAAGCTTTATATATTATCAATAGAGGAACTATGGTAAATATGGTTAACAGTCATATGGGCAGTATTGTATGGTTATTTAAAAAGTTGTCAGTTTTTTCCCCCCCCCCCCCCCCCCCCCCGCCCCCCCCCCCCCCCCCCCCCCCCCCACGTCCCCCCCCCCCCCCCCCCCCCCCCCCCCCCCCCCCCCCACCCCCCCCCCCCACCCACCCCCCCCCCCCCCCCCCCCCCCCCCCCCCCCCCCCCGTTTTTTAACAGAATAAAGTTTAAACAATTAGTTTGTACACTTCAGGTGAGAAAAATTCGACCATCAACAGCAAACTACCACCCCACTAAAAATAGTAAAAAGTTAACTGTAATTATTATATACTCTAGTTATAAACAAAGTTAAATAACCAATATATGGTGAATAACGAGGTTAAGTAGAGATCAAATTACCTATATAATTATTGGTATAAATTATTATTGAATATAGAATATTAATTAATATTAGAATATGCTTTAAAATCTATTTTCACACAAATGTCTCCATTTTCACACCTTACATCCATTTTAACACTTCTAAATCCATGAAACACTTCTACATCATTTTCAAAACTATATATCAATTAGCAACAATTATGCCAGTCCATTTCAAAATTGATGAACATGTCCAAGTAATTATATACATTCTCCTTTACCTCTGGTACTAAAGCTGACCTGAATGTTACAAAAACTGCATCAGTCCCAATTTTAAACCTGGGAATTGTCTGAAGGCTTCAATAAAAGGCATTCCCTCAATCTTAACCAATAGTAACCCCAAGTAAGAAAAAAACTTAAAAAAGATGATCTAATTGTGTTTTAAACAACATTACTCGATGGACACAAACCTGAGGTTGTTCTACGGCTTTGTCTACTGGTATCTTAGCAAACATTCCTCCACCCAACTCTGTATTGTATCAGTTGATATGTGGTAAACCTAATGAGGCAATAACGAAGTCAGGGAATCCGAGAACATGTATATTAAATTACATGATAACTAGGTTAACGTGTATAATATGTAGTGTCACTAAACTCATGTGTCGCTGAGCACTACATTATAATAGAACAAAGGTCAACAAGGATTATCGAATTCTGAGTTAATACTATTAAAGATGGAAAATGTTACCTTGTACTGGTTTTCCGAGGTAGTCCCAAGCCTTTCTTTGTTGAGAACGTGTGTTGATAAACTTCCCAGTTAGTAATGTTGTTGTCGCGTGTTAATGTGATATCAAGGAAACGTCATAGTTACCTAGATCGAGATCAACTTCTCCACCATCATCTAAACAAAGACTTCACTACAGCAATGAGAGAGAGAGAGGGAGGGGGGTCATACTAACTAATAGATTTGTCATTCATCCATTAAATGTTATCCAAATTAATCATGATCCAGTACTCTTTATACTCAATGGCCACACAAGCGGTCCTTTCATAATATCAACTTCAATCGTTCCACATTCCATCCATTTATACCCTACCATCTTGTCCATTTAGGTCCATTACTAGCTCTATTATAAAACTCTCTATCAATAATCCTTTGTTATTCATACCATAACCTTATATACTCATGAAATCTATTCATTAATTTACATCCTCAAATACAACATTTACCACACATACCATGTTCATAAGGAGAAAATGTTTCCAGCATCAATATTAAGATAAGGATCAATTTTAATAGCAGTCACCCGTAAACCAATTGACTTTAAACAATGTCCAATACTGCTGGTAAATAACTCCTTTACAATACCACTGATAACTCCACCACTAACTAAGATATATTTCATATCTTGACTCAATGGTGACTCAGACTCAGCCATCATATTGCTTCTAAAAAAAGAAAAAAGGAATATACATTAAAGATGATGACCATCGTGTTGCAACAGCAATTCATGGATTCCATAGATGTGTTGTCATTACATAGGTTCAGGCCAAAACGACATGGCTTTTCTTCTAGAGCAATTCTTATCCAATAGTTAATACGATATAAAAAACCGCCAAAAAATACTTAATAAATATATTCACTTAACAGTTAATAAACAATATATGGGATATTTTATAACATGTACCTTAGATAGAAGGACTCCACTAAAACAGAAAAGAGAGCGATAGCGTTAGTAGGAGTGCGAAGAACTTGAATTTGTGGAGAGGAAGGTAGAGAGACAAGTACACAGGAGAGAAGTAACTCCACTACAACGACATGACGCGGTTATTTACAATTATATATAGCATGTGCTCAACCCACAAGCATAATTATCAATCAGATTTCACTAAAAACTAATTTGGGTTTCCCTCTAGCGCGAATCTGTATTTTAAATACCAAACACAGCTGCTGTCTCTCAGTTTTTAAGAAGACAAATATATTGACCACATGTCCTAACACTTCTACAAATACTAATCTTCCTATAATGTCCGATAAGAACATCCGAGGGAAGCAATAGAGGTCACTACAGTAACCGTGGTTCCAATAGAGGTTACGTATGGCAATCGTGGTAGTTGGCGAGGTCGTTGGTCAGGGGGGACAATGGAGTAGAGGAAGAGGTTGGCGGGGTCGTGGTAAACCAACAACAGAAGGAACTACAATATCAAGAGGAACACAGGATACCTCCCAACCTCCACCAGCAAAGAGACCCACACTTAATTCAGACAACATTGACAGTCTTCCCGTCACACACTGGAAGACTATCTACCTACAGAAAGTACTTATTATCTGTCCCATTTATTAAATATTTATTAACCATTTATCCATAATCAATATGTATCTATCTATCTATTTATTCACCCATTCATCCATCCATCTATCCAAGTTAAGTCTTGTTTCTATCCTTCTTTAGCTTATACATCGGAATAAGTGGTCTATCAAAGAAGATCAAAAGCCTTTGAATTTTATTTTACAAACCACATACCTCAATACAATAATGTATGTACACATTACTACATAATATAAATATGTACATAGTGTCATGTAATGTTGTATGATAAATTAGCCATCCATTCATAATGTTTTAATCCTTTGATTCTGTTTTTCATAACTCATCTAGGAAGACATTGATTTCAATAAGTCTATACCAGTTAACTATATAGAGTTGTTAGAAGCTCCGGTATAAAACAACATGATATACTCAAATCATGTACATGTGTAACTCCTATTTTAAATACACTTCATGTACTTGTAGATATAAGTATAGAACACACATATATATATTTTCTCTTTATAGAACTTAAGGAGACAATACCAGATATCGGTAGTGATATCAAGAGTAAGTCCAGAGTTATTATTAAACTCAATGGCGTTAGCTTTTCACACAGTAAGATTATAATATTGAACTCTACTTGTTTCAATAAGACTTACCACATTATTATTGTCCATCTTAATACTCCTCATGACATGAATACAATATGTGTCTATATAATTAAACATTTTATCTGTCTATTCTTGAGTAGGTTCTAGAGAAGACACTTGGAGTATCTAGTGAAGGTGAAGATGATATTACAATGAGGGAGTATCGCTGACCAATGATTAAATTCTATATAAGGTAAAAGCATACATATATAGGTAAGATAAAATACATCATAGAGTATTAAAGTAAATATTCTATGATCAATGTACACATGTACATTCAATGAGTATCCAACATTTGTATTGAGAAATTATAACCTATTATTAAAATGTATATATACTTTTAAAACTCATTAGATATATCTACAATACATGTACATATACATATATATGTACATATACATGTACATATATATGTACATATACATGTACATATATATGTACATATAATGTACATATACATGTACATATACATGGTGTATGTACATGTGCATGTATAGTAACTGTAATTGAGATCACTTAATGACAGGTGCTCGTTTTTGTTTGTTACAAGATAATATTACATGTACATATATATGTATATGTACATGTACATGTACGTGTGTGTGTATGTAACTGTAATTGAGATCACTTAATGACAGGTGCTCGTTTTTTGTTTGTTACAAGATAATATTACATACTATGCTGTATTTATCAATAGCACTTACTTGCTGTTATAGATATATGTGTTGAGCCATTAACTCCATTACGAAGTATAAAGGCTCCTTTGTTTGGTAAATGTGTTGCTGTAAGTGGTACTGTTGTTTAGAGTGAGTTGTATACGACCTTTGGTGACTAGAATGGCTTTTTCAATGTGCTATTTGTAGAGAAGTAAAATGTAGGGAATTAAGATAAGGAGGGCTGTAAGCTCTCTCTCAACTCTCTCTCTCTCTCTCTCTCTCTCTCTCTCTCTCTCTCTCTCTCTCTCTCTCTCTCTCTCTCTCTTTCTCTCTTTTCTCTCTCTCTCCCCTCTCTCTAGTCTATTCCACTGCCTGATGGTAAATATTCTCTGCCAACAAAGGTATCATATACAACATTAACTATAAGTACAAGGTGTTCTCTATTTAGTGTCCTACTGAAGAATGTAGAAGTAGATTGTTTTACTCCATTAAGACAATCAATTATGACAGAAACAATTGATTGGCAAACTATCAGGTAATTAATGGAATCTTAAACAGAATCCTCTGGAATGGAATGGAACCTCGAAATGGAACCCTCTGTGGAACCTATGGAATCATAGAACTAGGAGGTTAAATCATGACATCATTCCAGGGTGCCATGATGTCATAGGTTCTACCTAAACATTATGGAATTTTGGGGGATTTTTATAAGCTTGTGTATTTTTCCTTACAAGAGTTTCTATGGTTACTAAATAATTGTAGATTGCAGGAGAGAGCAAGTGATGATCATCATGAAGCAGGGCGTATTCCAGTACTATAGACTGTGAATGACAGCTGATTTAGTAGATAGCTGTGTGCCGGGAGATATGGTGACTGTTACAGCTGTAGTCAAGGCAACTGGATCACACGATGATAGTATGATAGTCACATGACTCATTGATATAATATTGTTTCAGATCGTCCTAGAAGTTCCAAAGACAAATGTATGTTTCTTCTTTATCTACATGCAATCTCCGTGGTTAATAGTAAAACGTCTGATGATGGTATGACCGATGGAACACAGGAGTTCTCAACTAAAGTACATGAATTATTATTTTAATAGTATTTTATTCGATGTTGGTATTTGTAAGGATTGTTACGCTATACAAGAGATACATAGTGATAAAGATGTCTTCAAGTTGTTAGTAGGGTGAGTGGAATTAATGGTTGATAAGTTGTTAGTAGGGTGAGTGGAATTAATGGTTGATAAGTTGTTAGTAGGGTGAGTGGAATTAATGGTGGATAAGTTGTTAGTAGGGTGAGTGGAATTATGGTGGGATAAGTTGTTAGTAGGGTGAGTGGAATTAATGGTTGATAAGTTGTTAGTAGGGTGAGTGGAATTAATGGTTGATAAGTTATTAGTACGGGGTGAGTTGAATTAATGGTGATTGATAGATGAAAGAGATTAATAGGTAACTGTATCTTTATCATGTTTAGATCACTATGTCCTACCATATATGGTCATGAGGTAAGACATTATTAATTAATATATTTCCATTACTTTAACATGTCATTCTCAGTTAGTAAAAGCTGGTCTTTATTTGGGGTTTATTTGGAGGATGTCAAGATTTTTCAGGACAATCCAAAAGAAGGTATAATGCATTACTATATAATGTCATGGTTACATCATTTTACATTTGAAAATATTTTTCCCTTATTGTATAGCATGTGTTGTCCATAAGTGGTAATCCTCATATATTAGTAGTTGGAGAATCCAGGCTTAGGAAAGAGTCAGGTGAAATGTTAACATCATATGATGTTTCATCGTTATCTGAAGTCTTCTCATTGGAACATACTCTTTCTTCTAGATGCTCCAAGCAGCTGCTAATGTTGCTCCACGTGGTGTCTGTTTGTGGGTAATACTACAACATCTTCAGGTTTAACTGGACCTTACAAAGGAAACAGGAAGTAATGATTATGCTTTAGAAGCTGGTGCTTTAGTACTTGGAGATCAAGGTCATTGAAACCTAACCTTGTAGGAGTACAGTTAGATCACCATGGTTACCAGACAGCTTAGACAGCTGTTTATAAGCTGCATGAGTACATGAGTATGTATATGGTATTGTGATATTTGGAGGTATTAATGTAGCCATTATAAGAGGTTTGTTGTAGTCTATATTTTATCCAGCTGTTGTTTATTGGGATATATTATTATATATATTAGATACTTCATTCATTGGGTCTCATATATATAGATACTTCATTCATTGGATATACATCGAATCTCACTAGATAACTTATTCAATAGAGAATTCTGTTGCTGGGTAACTGGGTTTTTATTTTATACTGAATACATGAGAACCAATGTATAAAGTATCCAATGTATAAGAACCCATGTATGAGATCCAATGAATGAAATAGTGAATTATCTAATAATGTGTTATCAATAAATAACTTACACAATGATGTAATTATGACATCATATTCTATTTATAGGTTGTTGTTGTATTGATGAGTTTGATAAAATGGGTACACAACATCAAGCATTATTAGAAACTATGGAACAACAGAGTATTAGTATAGCTAAAGCTGGTATTGTGTGTACGTTACAGCGAGAACCTCTATATTAGCAGCTGCTAATCCTGTGGGTGGGACATTATAATAAGGCAAAGACTGTCTCTGAAAATTTGAAGTAAACAGCGCTTTAAATAAGTCTATTTGTGACATTTATTTGATAGAATGAATAGTGCTCTATTGTCGCGATTTGATTTAGTGTTTATTCTGCTTGATAAACCTGATGAGGGTGTGTGTCCATAAATATGGATGGATGGATGGACAGATGGATATATTACTGGATGGATGGACAGACGGATATATTAATAGATAGACAGGTAGATATATTAGTGTATGGATGGAGATGTTGGTATATAAAAGGATGGACAATGGACATGTTGAAATGTATTTCCTTCAATTCAAATTCTCAGGAAATGGACTGTGTTCTATCAAAGCATGTTATGTCTCTCCATTCTGGAAATAAACAGTAAATGAATGTCTTAAGTTTCCTTGATTCATACTTTCTTTAAACTAGGCCCTTTCGTGCAGCTGTTGCTAGAAGAACATCAGAGGTAAGAACATTATTAAACTGTTTTTTTTTATATACTCAATAATTATTGTTTGTTAGGGTGCTATTGATACCTCGTCAAACCAGTCTGTCCTGTTATCTGATCAAGATCGTCCACTCGGGGAGAGATTGAAGGTATCACATGGAGAAAACTTTGATCCAATACCTGCCCCACCTATTGAGAAAATACATAGGTAAGAGGGGGAGTGGCCAAATAAGAGAGCAAAGTCAAATGGTATATGATAAAATGACACTGCAACTTTAAATGAAATGAAAAATGGCAACATTCAGATAATTGCGCTTTATATGTGTAAATGAATATATTATCACTAAACTTACTCAAATGTTGTCTCAACAATGATTATTTTCAATTCAAGTTACTAAATTAATAATTTCATGACACCTCTTCATATATTAATGACATATGTTCATGACAGGACAAGAACATATCAAATATCATACAAATACAAATTTAACAAGCATTGGATGCACAGCCTTATACTACACTAAAATACCTAAATAAAATTCAGCACCATGGCAACAGTGTAGTTTCAGTAAGTATGTGTTAGATACAGGAAGGGCAAGAATGTAGAAAGATAAATATTTTTGTAGAGTAAATAGTTATATTGCTCATAATCTTAACTCAATTTCCTGAAGTGGAATCAGTCAAAGTAAACTAATAATATAATGTAATATAATATATTATATTATTCTTATACATATTAGGTTATGCTAGAAGATATGTCCATCCTCGTCTTAGTTCAGAGGCAGCCACGCAACTACAGGAGTTCTATTTAGAGTTACGTCGACAAAGACAGACTGGTGACTGTACACCAATTACTACAAGACAATTAGAGTCTTTAATAAGATTAACAGAAGTAAGAGAATATTGTAATGAACACATTTTTGGGTGGAAACTGCCTGTAATATAATGTATTAGTATGGGGAATAGAACAAGTGTCCTCATATAGAGGTTGTATAATACACTAAAGTATTAGTATGAGACTAGAACAAGTGTCCTCAATATAGAGGTGTACACTAAAGTATTAGTATGGGACTAGAACAAGTGTCCTCAATATAGAGGTTATATAATACACTAAAATATTAGTATAGGACTAGAACAAGTGTCCTTAATATAGAGGTGTATAATACACTAAACTATTAGTATGGGACTAGAACCACTTGTAGGGGAATTAAGTGATATAGAAGATTATAAAGCTTATTACATTAAATAATAAACTTATAAAATTCAATACACTATTATACTACAACAATAAGTTATTTATTTCAATAACTTTTACTATTACTAGGCCAGAGCACGTTTAGAACTCAGAGAAGTAGCATCTGTACAAGATGCTAAAGACATCATTGAAGTTATGAAGTTTAGGTTTGTAAATGGTTCTAATTGAAATGAAAATGATATTTAATACGTCCATCTTAGCATGCGTGATACTTTTAGTGATGAGTATGGGTTTCTAGATTTTCAGCGGTCTCAGCATGGGGTCTGGCATGAGCCAAAAAAAACCAAGCAAAAAAATTTATATCAGAATTGAGTCATATGGCTGACCACACTAACAGTTCTACTTTTACCTGGTCGCAGCTAAAGGAGATTACCAAGGTAAGTTCAAAAGAGGAATCCCTTTTCCTTTGAAGCTCCCAATACTTGTTACTTCCTTTTTGTTTTAGCGTATTGGACTTCAAATAAAAAACTTTGATGATTTCATCTTCTCTCTCAACAATCAGGTTATCTTTTAAAGAAAGGTCCAAAGCTATATAAATTACAAACAGCTATGATTAATGAACGAGGACGTGTAACCATGGTAACCCTTGTATGTCTGTCTGTCTATGTTAGACTCCAATGGTAAATACAGGTCAATTATTCAATGTAGTTACATTCAAGTTATACATCATATATAGTCTATGTATTGTGTTTGTATGTGACTTAGTCAATTCTGTTATGGTGTGTGTGTATATTATAAACAGTAGTTTCTATGAACTATAATGTTATTTGAAAAAGTGTCTTATTCTATTATCAGTAATATATCTGTGTCTTACATCATATCATTAAATAAAGTTAAACTTGTTTGTAATTGCCATGTTTCTCTCTAAATTCTAAGTTAATTTTAAATAACTATGTAGTTTTATTTAGTGAGTGTAGCATCAGTCCGTCTTCATAACAAATAATTAAACAGTTATAATTTATTAATTTATTAACTTATTAATGTTATTAACTTTTTATTGGCAGCATATAATATTAATAATAAATATATAACATGAAATAGTGACACTTCAATATATATTTCTGTCACTCAAAATGTTCACAAGTTACGTATATCACGGGTTCTGAGGGAACTTTAATCTGATACCATCACTAGCATTAGATACTATAATTTGACAACCTAATCTTGAGCTATTGGAGAGAGAGAGAGAGAGATGATATGATTGTCATGCAAAGACTAGATAGATCCAATTCATATTAACAACCTGCTCATTTTCCATTCCAATCATTCACATGTCCATTTGATAAAGAGATGAATGGATACATGGAAGAAACATGGACACATATCTGATCATGTTAATGAATAATTCATTAAACTAATATACCTAATAGTTAGTAAGGACAATAGGAATGGACCAATGTTGTACATCTATTTATCTCTTCAATTATTTATCAATTCTTTCATCTCTTTCCTTTTCTATCCATTCATTTTGTTGACCCTCTTTCTGACTTAGTTTCAGTCAGACCAAACGCTAAGTCTAACATATCTTGTTCCTCTTCAGTAAGAAGTCTGGTAGTTTTTTATCAAACCATTCTTTGTCAACAATAAGATGACTGTTGAACATGAGAGTGTACCTCACAAGCACCTGTCAAATGTAAATAACATATTACCATAGCAACAGTACATGATGTCATACAAAATACAATGACATATGAACACTACTGGATAATGTTAGAGGGTTTTTGCTAATAGGGTTTTGACATAGTGTGTGATGAAGTGGTAAATGTAATACCTTCTAAATCAATGTCGTATTCTTTAGCTACTCAAGTAACGAGTCACCAATTTTAGCATCAATCGTCATTCATCACCATCACGATCTACAAAGGTGACTTTCACACTACAAAGATAATAAGAGTGGAATATAACACCTCAATGATAAATCTTAACCTCCTACTTTAACCTTTGACCTTTACATATAATAGTGTCATTATAGTGTGATGTACCACAAAGATCAGTCTAGATAGATTACTAAACTCTTACAAAATCTTATGTTTAACAATGGACTGTGTTTTATATCAATTAAATTAATTCAATTAACTATTGATTACATATTATATAAATTCAATTATATCTATTTTTGGTCTCCCTCGTCTACTAAAAATTTGATCATAACTTACGTTTTTAACTTTTCTCTTTGGTTTACTACTGTCGTACTAGACATAAATGCTATAGGTTTGTCTTGTTTTGGTAATATAATCATTTTTATAATATGAAGTACGTTGGATATTGGAAGAGGTGTTAAAAAGTGGCTAACAGATCTCTCTCTTTCTACGTTTTCTTGCCAATGTGAAGACGTGGTCAGACATCTCGTTAACAGAAGGCGTTTCCAAGTTCGTTGCACTAAGTCTTAATGCCATCTCAGAAAAGGTATTGCCCAGCACGTCAATATAATGACGTCACAACGCATCACTCTTAGCTTATGTAATTTCATTTAATTATCATGTGGTTCTTTCATCATGGCTCACATTTTGGCAGAGGGTTAGAATTAAATAAAGCACTCTGATTCTCAAAAATACGCCCCAGATAGTAATGATGCTATCCAGAAGTTTTAAACCACGCCTCCTTGCAATACCTCCTCAGCCAGCTGGAGAAAGAACTTTCCTTACTGTATCCAATGAACCTCCAATGATCATGTTAATCCAGTGAGCAAGAAGCAAACAAACTAGTGTTGAGAGATTAGTGGGTTATCCTACGCCATTATTAAGCCTTCGGCATTTAGTTGGGAGTGAGTTGACACAAATTATAGTACATGTCCGTCGTCTAATGTCTAGTCAACATCCCATTATTAACAATCTAAGTAAGTATTTAGGATGATATGTTTTGTTAATAGTAAGTACTTTTGTAAAACTATCCATTGTGAAAAGGTAAGAGAGTTTTGATAATAACACAAGGAGTAGCCATATTTTTAACCCCTTCACTTCACCACACATTAAGGTCTACCTTTCCAAGTGATATACACCCATAAACTTGGCACAGAAATATGATCGTAGCTATAATTTATAATATAATTCTATCAGTGTTTAATGAAGTATAAGACAAACAGCTAACAAATAGGTAATATTATAAAACTAACCTTTGATATATCTATTACTACTATATGCTAGCATAAAATATTATAAGAAACTTGTAATCAAAAGTATTACTGTGTTCCAACTCTTACTCTACATTATCATACTAATAGATAATGTTCCCTATAATAAGGAATGTACAGCATAAAGTTAATGTGTTTCTGATACAATAAATAAAGACTCCATTACATGTTAATGTAGCATTAAATCTCCCTCTTAAAATAAGTATTTAGGATGATATGTTTTGTTAATAGTAAGTAGTTTTGTAAACTATCCATTGTGAAAAGGTAAAGAGAGTTTGATAATAACACAAGGAGTGCCATTATTTTTAACCCCTTCACTCACCACACATTAAGGTCTACCTTTCAAAATGATATACACCACATAAACTTGGCACAGAATATTGATTGTAGCTATAATTTATAATATAATTCTATCAGTGTTTAATGAAGTATAAGACAAACAGCTAAGAATTATGTAATATTATGAAACGAACCTTTGATATATCTACTACTACTACTCTAGCATAAAATATTATAAAGAAACTTGTAATCAAAAGTCTTATTGTGTTCCAACTCCTTACTCTACATTCTCATACTAATAGATAATGTGCCCTACAATAAGGAATGTACAACCTAAAGTTAATGTGTTTCTGATACAATGAATAAGACTCCATTACATGTTTAATGAAGCATTAAATCTCCCCTCTTAAACTAATTATTTTAGTCTCTTTTTACCAATGACTCAACCATCGACCTTAAACTGTAATTAGTATTAATTAAGTTTTTAAATTAAATACTTGTGTGCATTTCACAGATGGTTTTTTGACAGTCCTGAGAGTAGTCAAACACATGGCATGATGACATACTCAAGCAAAAGCTTTAAATCTGTTTGACTCAAGTCTTCTGATGTTGATCAATTTGGTACTATTACAGGACAACGCGCTTGGCGGAAATTACAGAGATGATTCACATGGCACACATGATTCACAAAGAGGTCGTAACCTTGGAAACAAATCAAGACAACGATTTTGAACTTCTAAAGACTTATCATTTGGTAATAAAATTGGTGATACTGGTGGGGACTTGTTACTAGCTCGAGCTTGTAAAGAGTTAGCCCTGCTCTATATAAACCTCAGTTAGTGAATACTTAAAAGGATTTACATATGTAGAGATTCTAAAGTGTTTTAAGAAGTATTTATGGATGAACACTTATAATTGACTTATGACATAATATTTCCCACATATTAATTCCTATGTTTGTTATGATAGGAAAAAATTTATGTCAGGTTTATTTCTTTTGTAATTATTTATATAACGTTATTGTATTGGTATTCTATGATTAGCAGAGTATTGTAAATATTATCATCATATATTATGTATGTGTCTTATAAGGGTTTGTGTATTGTCTATGTACAGGATTTACTTTTTATAATGAGGATATATACAACTAAATCTTAAGTGTACATATAGTTTTGAAGACTGGTTACTGTTACATGTTATTTGGCAGTGTTGTTGACCTTTTTAAAATATACAATATAGTTGTTAATTTATATTATAAACCAAATATTAATTATGATATAATATGTTACAAGATTATAATTGTTGTTTTCTCCTTATAGATTTAAAGCTAATATCATTAGCTATTAGTAATTTAATGAGGAAGATCCCTACAGGAAACTCCTGACTCAACTTTGTCAATAACGGAATCATTGTCACCTTCACTACATTCATTAGGCACCAATAATTCAATACCTAGGCAACCTCGTATATCCCAAACTGCACTCGAATATTTTAGTAGTCTTTTAAGTAGCAGCTGTCATTGTTCTGCTATATTAGCAGAATTAAATGATGACTCCAAGATCTTGCAAAAAACGTTTGGTAAACACCTTTCAATGTTCCAACAGGTGAAACATATATTTAGTAAATTAAACTGCTAACTGGAAGAATAGTAGAAATTCATAAATATATCTAGCGTGAGAAATACTTAACTATATTTTCTCTTTTATAGACATCAAAGGAGATAACAAGAAGTGTAAGTACTTACATTTTAATATTTTAAATACTTTTCTCAATTATAGCAATATACAGACAGTGCTTCAAAGACGGATAGTGAAATATCAGCTGTATATCATCGACATTATCGTTTAGCTCTATATACTTTTAGATCAATTTCCAGTAAGCGAGGCTAGACATGTTCTTGAAGGCTTATTACTGCTAGCACTATTCATTAACTAATGAATTATTATATAATTTATTTATTAATAATATAAAAAGATATGTTGAACAAATAGAAGCTCTTTAAAGAAGGCAATTCAATATTCTTGCATGCCAGCTTCAATTGTGCGTGGGAGAGGAGCGACTGCCTTTTGATTTTAATAACGTTTTGAAGTTTGTCAGAGCACAAAAGTGCAAAGTTATGGACCAAGAAATGCTTGCTTCTAAACTCGCGTTCTGCAGACGTTCCTCGTCTTGACATTGTTTTATAATTGTCAGTGTTGTATATATGAACTCCCACAATGTAGAGAAAGTATCTTTGGATTATCAATGGCCGAATACGGTAAGTAAATTTTTTGTGTTTATTAATATTGATCAAATGTTGTTGTACAAGTATCGTTTGGAGAGAAACGAGTTTGTTTGTTAAGGTAGTATATAGCATATGTATTCTTGTTCAACTTTAATGTGAAATATTTCATCTCTTCACTCTTAGAGATTAACTCCACAACAAATCGTCCTCCCTAATCCAACGCGTGTGTTTCTCAACAAATACTGAGGAGTACAATGGTTAACAATGTGACAGTCAAAATTACAGCAAGTGCATCACAAAATGGAACTTTTTGTACAGATATTCTGCTGAACGAAACACAAGCATGTACTCAGAATCTCTCTAAAACAGTTATGTACGTGAACTTGAAAGAAATCGTGAACAGCTTTGGAGAAATCCAAGCTAACTTCACAAGAGATGGTAAAAATCCTGTTACCTTCAGGATTATTTTATGGTAAGAGATAATAATATAATGTTGTATATGTAACATTTAGAATCATGTATATACAGGTTAAATTCTAATGTATTCTTTCTTTAAAACAAGAGATGTTACATTAATTAGTTGTGTTTATAGATATATATATAGCCATTGAAGGAGCTGATATTAATATATGTAATTATATTACTTAACGAGCATTCTTTGTTAATTAAGATTTTTCTGGTGATAAAAGCCTGACACATATTTGGTTATTAGTGTGTGGTAGCTTGTTGTATTATTATTATTATTATTATATGAGTAATTTCAGGATGTTACAATAATGGAATGTTTTTAATAATTATGATTTATTATAATAAGGACAGCAATTACAATAAACATCATAACATATGTATAATTTACTATACTACATATTATAATGATCATATGTACATTCCATAGTGCATAGAATAGGTACAATTCTGCTGACTGTATTACTGGTAATACTTTGTACTAAACTATAGATAATAGTTATAGTGAATTTTATAGTGTTAAAGGTTAAATGTTTGTGTTAAAATTAATGTTAGCAAACTGTTAGTGTAAGTGTTGTCATCAGAATCATCTCACTATATACGAAAATGTTATCGTTCTCTTTTTATCTCTGTCTTCTCACCACACAAACAACATACAGCTCCTAATGGCAATATATGTCACTCAATCAACACAACTCACAGTAAATCCGACTATAGTGGTCAATCTTCATGGTCAATTTATTCCACACAAGATATTACTTATCAACACATTGACAAAACAGGATGGTCTCTTCCACTACTAGACTGGTACTTTACAATATCAGATATAACTGAGTGTATTCAACCAAGAACAATAATATTATGCCAGACGCCAAGGTCAGCTACTGTGTCTGTCTCTAGTATTAACATTGAAGACACTGGTTAAACCGAATTTATCATGAAGATTCTCAATTTACATCATCTGTAAATGTCCACAGGTAAGTAATTTGTTTCTCCATTATCCTCTTTGTCTGTCACATTATGAAAAGAGAACAAATAAAAATTGCAAGAGTCTCTTGTCTCTTCATTTTTATTTATTCCCTTTTCTAAGTATTAACTCGTTCCTAGTCACTTGTAATATTAGACCAGCGGTTGTAGTTAGGAGTTTTCTATATAGCATCTATCTTCCAAATATTCATCATCCGTTCATCCACCATGGCAATCCATTCATTCAATCATCATTATCATTGTCTGTATTATAAGTAATATTTTGTCTCCTTTTTATGTCTTCTCGATGTTTTTTAGTTAAAGTGGATTCTAATGGTAGGTAAACAAACCACTATCTTTTACCTACATGTCTTTATTATTCAATAGCTCCTATTCTTGATACTGTGGTACTGCGCAATCCCATGGTAACTAGGGCTCGAGTTAATGAAACAAAGACACTGCCATGTGATATTGTTGCTCATCTCGATCACCATCTGTGTATTTTACAATGTCCCTCTAACTAGCAATGGAATATACACCATCAGTTTTCAACAGGATTAATAATTACAGCTGTTTATATTAGTCATGCTGGTTTGTAATAAGTGTGTAGCCAGTAATATGTGTTTGGAACAACAGAGAGGTATATTGCTCTCATAGTTGGAGGTTAGTGTATACTTGGAGAGAGAGAAAGAGAGAGAGAGGGAGTGGACAAATGATTACATGGATCCATACATAATGAACTATAAATATTATGATCCTTTTGCCAACATTCTTGATCTCTAGTTAAGCTGCTATCTAGTAACATATGATAGCATCAGTTGTATATCACAATACACAGTTGCAATATTTTCATTACTATAACACAGTTAACGAGTGGTATATTGACGCTGTAATGTTTGGCTTAATTAGACAATTATAAATGGAGGGGTGAAGGCATGTAGAAAAAGAAAGAAAACAGACAAACAGGGGACAACGCAACAAATAACGCCGACCGCGGGCCACAACAGACAAGAGAAGGCAAATTTTAAATACCCCCTGATTTTATTTTAAAAATAGGGTAAATTAAGTTATCTTTTTTTAAGCCCTAGGATATCCCTCTAGGGATCTACGAAATGGGTCAATAATTTCCCGTGCATGGATTCCCTACCAGCTCTTCTATCAAAGTTTTAACAATCCTTTATCTCAACACCTTCCCAAAATATGTAAAAGACTGTTACATATAAGATTAAATCGTTAATAATATTATACTTTGATTTACCATGCATTTATTACCAGTTACTTACAATAGTGTTAACTTGATCCACGGTAAATTTATAAAACCTACTATTATAATACAGCTATTATAAACCCTAATTCATTTCCTTTGTTAGTATGTTACT
>NW_024532895.1:0-79989 GCF_016097555.1 Gigantopelta aegis | reverse complement strand
GCAAAGAATTCCCCGGAAATTCCGCAGTAAAGCCTTGATCTTAACGATGCTACTTCTCGGAATATGGTATCGATTAAGCTCTGGTCTTGAAACAGTTTATTACAGGAGTCAAGTCAACGGATACCCTCAACTCATTAGTAGTCAGAATTGTCTTACACCGTTTTATAATTGACCATATATATAATCCATTAACTGCTAAAAAATTAGTCATTGCAGTGTATGGTAAAGGTACTAAGAAAACATTAGATGCTGTTATAACTTACTCTTTGGACTACACACAGGTTGATCCACAAAGCTAAAGGATACCCATAATATTAATACATTATATTGTAAATATTGTATAACTTACCACAGCAAAAATTTATTTTGTACTGCTCATTTTGACGTCTTAGTATATTAATTATTACATACTATATACTAGATATGAAATTTTGTTTTATCTTGCTGATTTGTAAATTTTTTTCCTATTATTTTTTAAATAAAACTGTTTGATTAGCCCAAGGATTTCAAAATTATAGCAACACCTACTCAATTTAAAATATCTATATAACAATTATAAAAAATCACAGCAGCACCTAAATTGCCTAATTTATGTTACACAAAAATAAAGCAAATTTGCAGCAAAATATAATAAGTTAATTACAAAGAAGTCATCATCTTTATCTGATTTGAATTCTTTACCATCATAATCAGATTGAACAGAACATGGATTGCTTTGTTCAAGGGAACTCCTTTTTGTGGAATATCCACTATTAGTCCTGCCTTGCTAATAGACAACTTTCTCATCTCTTAGCAATGATGCAGAGCATTATGATAATTCTGTGGAAATGACATTTAAAACAATGAATGTATCAATTATATGAACAGCAAAATTTTGTCTTAATCTATCACATATCAATATAAGAGAACAATGTAATTAGTTATCATCTTAATGTCCTTTACCCAATAGTTCATAATACAGATTGTATTATAAGACCAACAGGAGTCCAGAGATGAACAGTGATCCACTTATTTAGAGGTTTGTTGATTGTACTGGTGATGTTACAATGATTGTTGGTTTACGGTCATTGTTGATACAGATGTACTGGTATTATTGATGATACAAGTGTACTGGTCAATGTTTCTGACACTATCTACTGTATAGAAGATGTACATTATTATGTGTCATTAAGTATGATGGTATCATGATAAACGATATGAAATTAACACTATAATGCATATGGTAGTTTTTCTAATGTATATACACATACTTTGTACTCACCACACAGTTTACTTTAATGTGTCTAGTCTAGGTATTATTATTACCTCCTACAATCAACACCAGAAACTTTAGATTGATATGTACGTCCTACATATAATTCTAAAGTATGATGAGAACAGTCCGATAACTCCTCTTCTTGACCACGACAATTAACATTGCTGTATCGTATTGCTGTTTAGGATGTCCATAACGTTGAATTGAGGATTAGCCATCCAGCTGTAGGAGTATTAAAAACTAGTATTTCCTGTCAAACATAAACATACCACTAGGGATTGTATCTTTCAATTTTGTCGACATACAAACTCATGGCATCTTGTCATCCCAAACCATGTTCTGCCACTAAGACACCAAATATTGTCTAGACATAGTCTCTAAACTGTTCCTTGAAAACTATGAGCCCCCACAGTAAGTCTAACATCTCCTGTCTTAAGCCTGTAATTAGAGAAGTAGAACTTAAATGATTTGTTTAAAGTCATATGATAATGGATTTTAAAATGATACATTTTTATAAAAAAATTTTGATAAAGCCATAAAATGTTCTACTTGTATGAACAACTATACACATTTATTATGTGAAATTTTGATAAAGGTTACAATGCAAAGTCAACCTGACATTTACCTATTATAAGAAACAAACATGTGCCCAAAATTTACCCAAAACTCATGATATTACAAATTAAACATAATATCTTCAAAGTCGTACAATATATTCTTAGAAAAGACAGTTCTTAGAAATGACAGAAGTGGCCAAGATGACATCGAGCTATTTGTTTTCAGTCAATACACATGGTAAAATTATTTCTTGGACAAAAACCATCTATTTTATTTAAGCTCACAACTCCTACAAAAGCTGATGATTCTGCAAACTTACTGAAAGTATAACATAATAGGTTAAAACAATTGAAAATTTAGCTCGTTTATCTATTAGCAACCAATCACTGAGTGAGTGTTTCCAAAACTACAATTGTTATAATACCTTCAAAATATTGATCTACCACATGGGTTTATCAAAAAACAGTAAAAATTAGGTTTGTATAGACAAGTATATGATTGAACAAATAGTATAAATCTGGAAGGTTTTTGTACCATGTTACTTTTTATGGTTACTTATAATAAAGAAAATATGTGATCAACAAACTGCAATAATAATGATGCACAAAATTAATGTTCATGACAAAAAATTAAAAACTAATTTTAAGCTAATGAAATTTTCTAAAATACAATTGCTATAACATAGTACATTTATTATTAGTAATGAACACTTATATACTGAAATCACTACCTAGTGAGCATTGAGCATTGACATTTTAACAAACTTACCATCATAACATAGAAGACCAACTATGTACCTGCTACTACAAAAAAAGTTTGGAAAAACAGATTTAGAGCATTAGCAGAGAGGGTTTGTTCATGTCCATAGCAACTCCACATTGCTATATACAATTGGTGACCTCCATATCCATATTTACCAGATCGATCAATGATAGCTCCTGTCAAATGAAATGATTAGGTTTCAATAATGTTATCTCTTACCATTTGCTATCACTATATCCAGTTGTTTGCCAGCAACATACGCTGCTGATTTTTCTAAGTTAGTAGCACAAAATTGTCCCACTTGCTCCATCAGAACAACCTCTAGTCGTCCTTCTCTGCCAAAGTACCATTAACAGACGAACATCACCTCATTACAGTTATCAGATTCTATAAAAAACTAACTTTTTTTACCTACAAATTTAGATGTAAAACTATATCAGGTGATTATTATTGAGATTGAGACTATACTCTTAGGACAATATACTGTATAATGATATTATGAAAACAATATAACATTCAATAGTTCTGCTATAACATTTTAATTTTATTATTGTATTTTTTATATGGAGCTATAACTAATGATAGAGGTAACTTGTATATAGTAAACCGATAACAACTTACCATGACACTTTAATCCAATAGCGTAATATATCGACAACCAAAGCTATTACACTGATTTCCAATATTAGAGAGCAGTATGAATATTGTTCAAATATTCCTTTTCTACCGTTTTGACTGGATAAATAGACTTTTGTTGTTCAGTTCCATAACGTCCATCAGTTATAACTGTTGCATCTATATTAAGATAAGAGGTATGTATATCATTAAACAGTGTTGTATTAAAAAATCCTTAAACAAATCCTAAGCCTAACAATAAATAGTCATAATATGCAAAGACATTTTTACGTTAACTGTATACATGGAATATATGGTTTAGGATTTATTCCAATGTTTACCATTATCCAGCTTGATCTACATCATGACAAAATTATTTAATCGAGTACAGTGTAGTAAAAATGATAACAAAACTTAGGAGGAGGCATAGGGGAGGGATTGGTCTTTCACAATAATTACAGACCTCTTAGGTGTGTTAATACAGGTCATATATAAAAAGCAATCAATACAATGCTAACAAAGTGAATTAATATAACTTTACCTTCAATGCACTTTATCTAAATTTCCTTTGAAATTGCATTCAGTATGACTAGGTTTCACGATTGTTTTCTATGCCCATTTTTGTTTGTATGCAAACATGTTATTATCATATAATATTACACTTACTATGACGTTATGTAACTAAATTAACGATTATACTTTACCAACTGGTTAGCGACATATCCAAGTTGATTACAAACAGTTGATGCAAAATTAGGATTTACATAACTATTGCTACATATAGAAGTCCATTGTCCTTTGTAACATATTTCAAGGTCTTCCTTCTTTTCTTGAGTTTCCACCAACTAATTTTTACTTCATACTCAAACTGAACAACTGTTATTAAACCTAAACAAATGTAGAGTAAGATCAAGTAATATATGGACAGAGACATAATAATAAATAAATAAATTTTATTTGTAAAAGTGCGATTGCTATCAATAAAACATTAATAAGATAAAAATGATGTTTCTATCATCATCATCTTTACATAATAACAAAATGACCAATAATAAACTGTAAATAAGAAAGTAGTGTTTGATTTTTCAAAATATTATAAATATTAATTAGTGCATTGTGTGGTTACACATTATTATAATTGTAGTTTGTCACCCCAGGCTAAAATCATAAAAAACATGAAATGTACGAGAGTAAAAACCTTTCTTGGATTTAATAAAAATATTTCAAAATAAGAATGACAATGTCAAAAAGAAACAAGAGAGAGATGAACACATAAATCCATATTAAATTCCTACACAAGTAGCCAGTTAATATGACATGCAAGATTTCAATTTAGTTATTCAGTGTTCAATTTAAGTGAGAATATATTTAAATTGTACTGTATGGCTCTTCCTGGATTCTTTTATAGGATTTAATATGGAGTTGTGTGTTAATCCCCCCCCACCTTGTTTCTTCCCCTTTTAGCATTGTCATCCCTACATCACTTTTCATTTCTAAAAAAATTACTTGTTTGTATTCTTAGTTTGAGCAAATAAAAATGAATTTCTATAGCGATTTCTATAGCAAAGTCACAAACAATATTACATATTCATAATAGTTATTAAGATAAAGTTTATTTTTATATAAAAGAAAATTGTTATCACCATTTGAACTTGTGTATGTACATAGGAAGTCACATGCAACTTTTGGTGATATGACTTTGTTGAGAAATTGTAAACAAGTTTGAGTTATGAGGATACTATAGTAGCCCGGTCTCAAACAGGTCAAACTAGATCTTTTATCCTACAACTTACTAATGAAAGGATATTTAATTTTGAGCTAGCCTAGTTTCTTAAAATATGGAACAATTGACCTACTCAGCTACTTCTAAATTAGTAGGAAAAAGATTCAATAGTGGTAAGAAGGGCTCAAATAAGTCTAATAACTCTTTTGATAACAAATACATTGAATGTGGTGGCCATTTTTTTTCTGGGAGCATCTCTCCATATTGAGCACAACCAGCACTATCATCCTATAAGTAGACAAGAGAAGCAGTCAAGTTTAGAGATAAGAAGTGATTTGCCTTTAGGAGTGATTAGTGAGATATTAAGCTATGTAAGCTGTTGCAGGAAATCAATTACACAATCAGCAAGATAACACACATAATTGAGTTTTTAGAAAAACTAAACATTTGTATGACCTTGTGCAGCTGCTGTGTGAACATGTTATAGCCAATAATGTCTGAAATATCCAGCTAGTTCACAAAAAGCTTTATATTGTAAATCAGATATCAGGTCTCTTAAAAACTCATATAGTGGTCACATAGCAAATATTTTCTTTCAACTAACAAGATTGACTTCTATGAACATTTAAGTACTTACATTTGGTTTAGAATATACTATCAATGGTATCATAACATATCTATAAAACATAATCTCAGGACATTTAAAGGGTCATGACCATGGTGTGTGAACTAACCCAAAAATAAAAAGTGACCTCTGAAGTGTCTTAAAGAATTGAGGAGCAACTAAAAACAATATTGCCTTAAAAGAACGTCATCTGGAAGATGCTCTATTCTCGAGATAATAGATAATGCCCATTTTAATTCTGGAAATCAAGGTCTATCTATTCTCTGTGTGCAGAGTGCATCCATGGCCGTTCAATCTCTTGATAGCCATAGAAAACACCATTGAGTTGACAGAGCAAAACTTACAAGTAGCCAACCATTCAATCCAAAGGATAGCTAGCCCTTCCTTCTCTTTTGATAAAGTTATCAAAAAAGAGAGTTTTGATAAACTTATTAAGGTGAGGAGCTAGCTGCTAGACTATCTCAAAGGGAAAATGGACTTACATTGACAGGTAACAGTGGGCAGAAGCACATAATGAGGAAACAGGTAAGGAAAAAAGAGTGTGAATCTTCTGTACGATTGATTTAAAATTTTGCAGGAAAGTCTTGGAAGTTTGTGTTATTATATTTCGATTGACAACTCAAGAATATTAAATATACCAAGGTTTTGGTGAGGTGTTCAAATGATCAATGTCTAAATGTTATCGCTTGATGTTGCAATTTTTGTAGTACTATCGATCATAGACTTTCTGTCTGAGATAGACTTTGCTAACTATTATAGCACATCAGAGGAACTGTTTTCTAGATATTTGTATTTCTTTGTCACATTGCACTGATAAATCACATGCCTACTATAATGTAGACTAGTCTAAATGCATGTAGTTATACACACCGATAAAACCTCGCCTGGCATTTTAATCAATCTTGCTGAGTTTAACGCTCCTTCCCTCTTTCTTCATCTTTTTTCATAATGGACCCTTGCAGTGGACAAGCAAACTATTCATTAAAGGTAAAACCATCATATTTGCCTTGATATTATGATACATAGTATTAGTTTCCAAAAGATAAACATGCATTTAAAGGTGATCTTGCATAGCAATAGTATAAATTTGAGGTCATATTACTCCTACAATTTTAGGAAGGCATCAAATAATAGGAGTTTTGGATATATGTACAATTGCTACATAATGATATAGAGTGAATGACTGGCTATGCATGTTAGATACAAAATTGAAAACGATAGCTAAAATTAATTTAAACTAAACCTGAACATTGGAGCAAGACTGTATCCCTTAGAGGTTACAATAATATGAGTTCGTTTTGTAAGATGAAGAGTAACTCTTGCAGTAAATAGTGAGCTATATTTTGTGTTACAATATGAATATGTCCAAATCAAATTTAGTCCATGGTCCTCCATTAAAACGATAGAAAGGATCTAAATTAAAGTACAAAATGTATAATTATATTTAGTTATACTTTATTTATTTACAAGTGAGACAATATAGTAGTTTTATTTTCTTGACATGGATTATTATATACCAAGTTGTTTGACACAGCAACTATTGCTTCATTACATCCCAGCTAAAGTCACATACTGCTGTCCAGTGTCCTGTTGAGTCCACATATCTGTAACATACCACTGTCTCCTGTATTGTTAGTGGTAACGTTGTAAAGACGAATTGTTTGATATTTGCAACCACCTATAATTAATAAGTTTGTTAAATTTGTTAATATTTATTTACATGGAAAATGTAAAAAAAACTCACTTGTATCAAAGTGCACTGAAGATTCAGAGAATCTCTAGCTCTATTGCAACACTTGAGGACAAACCAGAGGTAGTGAGGCAAGAAAGACCTTTGACTTGCTACGGACTGCAGGAGCTTTTAGCTAAGTATCCAAAAGCACCACCACTAGGACCATTATTGATATCAGTTTTATTGGATCTGTTAGCAGAAAGCCATATTGATTATAACGTCATATATATTTTAATTAATAAACATAATGTACTCACTGGATTATTGTATCCTAGCTGTTTACAAGCTACAATAGAGTGAGACTGTGTCCATCTATAATCACACACAGCCAGCCAATTACCACCCTTGCATATCTGAAGCATGCCATTATCTGGTACTGAAGCAGTGCCGTGTAAAGGCGAATGTTACCGTTGTTGTAAGGCACTAGCTGAATGCAATAATAATATAATTCAACTATGAAAACTCATTCAATAATATAAACATTTTACCATACATAAAACAATAAATTACATAATCTATACGTATATAATACATACCTAGGTTATGCAAAGCAATGAATGAGATCAAAGCAAAGAAGACACGAGGAACAACCATCTTCAACAGTTTCATGTGACGTCACATAATTAGTGAAACGCTGGGCCAAGCTCTCTTGAGCTTCATTAGAGAAAGAATTTTATTCAACTAACCTCCTGTGAATGGTAGAGCATAAACTTATGGCCAAATTCAATTAAAAGCAATATCTTTTGACTCAGTTAAACAAACACACACACACACATATATATATATTATATAATTATAAGCATTCAATACCAGAATACTTTGGAGATTGCACTTGATTGTTGAGCTTGGAATGTAAGATTTGATGAAGCCTTAGGTTTCCACTCTCTCAGTAACTTAGACCATTCTTCAAGGACTTTGTGCAAACAAGCTTATATATTATAATGATATGTTATATATAATATATATTATATATATATATATATATATATATATATATATATATATATTACTGAATTAATTTCAGGCACCATGACACATACCTTCAGATGCATCTGTACAAAAAATGTAAGGCTTTTAGAGCTATTTTCTTGGAAGGACTTATTTATAGTCCTGTCCATTTGCTACTTATCTACCAAGTTTGCAGTACAAAGAAACCTAGGCTACATGCCCTCTTTAATGGTAAATAACACTTTGATTAGTATGGTTCTTTTGGGTTATAGATCTCAGGTTTAGTTTAGAAAAGGCTTGATTTAACGTGTGTAGATATCTATGAGTTATGAATGATGAAAGGAAAGTGTCTTGTGTTGTGTCTAGTGATGATGACATCTTGAGTTCCCTACATGGTATGAATCGGTACTCATTAGAACAAAACAGAGAACCCTTATCAAACTACTAGAAAAATTTGGAGTAAGAAGGCTACTATACAGTGTTCCTCTTTTGTCAGAATGAAACTTTTTGAATGACTAGGGTTACATAATTAAATGAATCTTATGTCTTAGACTTGGCTAACATCTCTTCTTTAAATTTAGTAAATTCCACTTCAGGTGACGACTGAATGACACATCTATTGAAAGAATACACACCAGTATCATTAAAACATTGTTGGATGTATGAGGATTTGAAAGACTACCTACATATTAGGTCGAAGAGATGTTTATGCAATGTTACTACATTACCAGAATTAAACAGTTTTTAATTGCTGTCAATTTGACATGTTCCTTAATCTTTCTATTGAGTAACAGACAAAAACTTCAAAGCAAAGGTCATGTGATTGAAATAGTTCCATTACAATCTCAGCAACCTCAGTAACAATAGTCATATTGTCATATTTGTACTATTAGATGACTTCCTTTATTGACTAAAGCCTATTACAATATCCATCATTATATATGTCTGTCAATTACATGTAATAAAATACAGTTACTTTTCAGTCTATACATTTAAAATGAACAATGCCAAACCTTTAAATTGCATACTTGTTAACTTAACAATAAGCACACAAATGAGACAAAAAGGTTTGGAAAACAAGACTTAAATAATATCATTAACAGTTGCAAAATAATAGTTAGAAAACAGATAAAGTAGTCAATTAATAATTAACATAAGATATTAATAGAAAAACGGACACTATGTGCAAATATCATTAAGAAATCATTATCTAGAAAGGAGTTCAATCAAGCTCAACTCATTGCCTCAACTTACAAATACCTATACTGGTATTTACCAATATAGGAAGTAGATTACAAATATAGTTTCTATGACAATTATTGTGTCTGTATTTTTATTGCAATAGAATAACTTAAAACTCAACACTCAACCTAGCTATTACTTTACTTACGGTAAACTTTCATTATACCCAGGAATGGGACCAAGCACTCAAGAGTTTAACTGTTAAGCAAACTAAACCACTTTTTTTCTAATGCAATGAAAAGCTGTCAACATTATGGCATTATGGTAAGAGGGCTCAGTACTTGTGCTTAAGACTAAGAACATACTGGAAGATGGAAGTTATTATGGTTTGAGTAGTAAGAAATAAAGGAAGAGTCTGTGATTAACCACAGTACTATTAATCAAGCCTTTCTAAAGTGCTTTCTGCATGTTTAATTATATCAACCTTTAAGTTAAAATTGAACTAAAATGGCCCCTGAAAAGATAAAATAACGTTTTTTCTTAAAGACACCACATAAGAACAACTGATGAAAATCATGAAAGGCATCTTTCAAAAGTAAGTAATCGACCAGACAAAATTCAGTATGGAACAATGTCATGTAAGCATCAATATTGGGGACAGAGAAGGAGGAGGAATTCTCAATAAACTGATTATTGCTAACATCAAAAAGGTGAAATATGTATGATTTAATAATAAATGTCCACATTAGAAGGTGATTTTTAAATTATCAATTCACATCAATAGAAGCTAGTGAAGAAAACAATGTTCAAAAGTTGGTAGATGATGAAAAATATAGAATAAAAAGTAACAGTGTTTTATTACACGTAATTGACAGACATTTATAATGATGGATATTGCAGTGGATTAGTCAATAAGGAAGTCATTCAAAAGTACAAATGTGACAATAGTTTGACAGATTATTTAACATACGGAGCTAATATTGTCTTGTTAAACAGTCCCTTAGATTGCTTTTTACACTACATCTACAGTACATTTATAATATTATTTTACGACACAATTTATGACTGTGATAAGTTTAATCATGACAAAGTGGACAGATAGAAACAGCTTAATGTGGTCAGTATATGTTTATACAATTGGTTTAGATGTTAGTAATGATATTTTACAATTTACGGTTTGTTTGTTTTACAAAAGAATGGATGGATGGCCCTTCATTATGCAAGTGATAAAGAACATGTACATGTTGTTGAAGTATTACTTAACAATGGAGTTTGATATCAACATTGTTAATAAGGCAATTTCGTTAGTGTATTTTACTCTGAAGTTTGTAATATTTTTTGTCTTGCACACGAGTAGTCTATTTTAAGCTGTGTGAATTGGTGTTAACTATCAGAGAAGAAATAGCTTCAACATTGTAATAATACAAAACTAATGTACCTGACTTAACAATTTTTATAATATAGTTGTACTACATTAACAATGAGATATTGGGCAAAGGACTTGATCCTGTTTGTAAGATTTACATTAACATAATAAACTATAGCAAATATGTAACTAAATAAGACTTTAGATGAAAGTAATAGCCACACCTCTCCAATTAAGTTGATGGTATGAAAGATAATTGACAATAATTTATATAATTGACTTTAATATAATTTAGGAGTACTACTGCTTACATGCTTGTACTGAGTGTTGCCAGACTTCACACTGTATATGTCAATCAATATTACACATATACTCTACAGCTTAACCTACTCCTATGGGCATACTGTTAGTATAAGTAGCACAAAAGGATCAGGAGCTGGTATATGTACTATACTCTATCCCTGAACAATCCTAAACCATAAAACTAATATACACACTTGTACAAGGCCATATAATGCTAATGTAATGTTACTAACTGCACGTCATATGATTGTTAGTCTTGCATAACTAGCCCTTCCCTTAAATGAAACCACTTGTGTGTTTATAGTTATCATAAAAGGAGCACTTTTACTTTTAATATAGAAAATTATATTTATTTATAAAAGTTTAATTAATCTATTATGCTGGAAGCACCTCTAATGACTGCAGATATGGATATGTTCTAGTTCACTCCATTGATCCTTACATTTCAGTTGTGGAATACTTAGTGTAGTACTTCTTAAAATCATATAACATGTTCACAATTATGGCAACCTTACATTAAGGTAACACTGCAAACATAAAACTGTACTGATATAAGTATATTGTATGAAGTAGTGTTTATATATTGTAGCATGATTGATAGAAATTCTATAAAATCTGTTGTAATACTTGTTCTTAAGACTATTTCAATGGTACTACATGTTGCTGTAAGGGACTGGATATTTATGACTGAAGAGTATTTAGGCAGAAGCTATGGAACTACTCAAATATTTCTCAAGCACCAGAACTCAGAAGATTATAATTGTGAAATGAGCATACAGATATATAATTGCTCAAATCTCAAATAATTCCATGTTATAGTAGAGTAATTGAAAACATAACTGTGGCACAAAATGTCTAATAGTGATAGAAGGTACATATAGATTAGATCTTCCTCCATGAGGTGATTTTAACTATAGTGTCACCAAACATTTCAGTATCCATAGAGTAAGATACCTCTTTAACAATTAACCATGCCTTCATTGTGTTAACAAAATATCCATATGCTAGCCCAAATTCAGTGATTCCACCTCACTATTCAATTGCAATAGGATCCAGAAGGACCTAATCTTAGAAATTGCTTTCATTTACAATTGACATGTCTCATCCATTCAAAAGTTAGTTGTAAAGCAAGTTGTATTAGCAGTATTAGTAAGAAGTATTAGATTGTGGCCTCTTTGCAGTTGAGGTTTGTCAAGTACAGAGAGGATACTATTTGGAAAAATAGTAGATGCCAAAGAAAAAAACTATAAAAATCATGAAAAAAACCAAATTTACACCCAAATACATTAAGAAACACAGCAAGTATTAATAATTTTATCTTGATGTTGACTGTTTTCATCATTTATTTTTGATTGTTAAATTATCATTGTTTTGTAAAACTCTGATTTTCAACAATTTTTTTTTAAATCATAGAACCATGACCTTTGACCTGTCCTGTGTAACAGAATGACTTAAAATTTAGTGACTACATAGTAAAGAACAGGATGATTAGTCTTGCCAACAAAAATTATTGGAGAACCTTGTATTTTGTACAGATGCATCCAAATGTATGTTGTGTCTGAAATTAATTCAAATGCTTATTTATCTCTAAGAAACTCTTATCTACTTTATAAACTCTTATGACAGCAATTGAGAATTTGTTGGAAAATTATCACATCCTACAAGCAGTCAATTTGAATTTGTCTAATCAGACAAGTTAAAGTTTTATTTAAGTCACTGCATAGGTCATAGATGTTAGTATTATTTAACACTTTGTTAATTCATAGAATACATCTTCACTGTCACTCAAGTAAACAACAGTAGAAACAACTCCTAGCTTGTTTGTACTAAATCCTTGAATCATTCAAGTTACTGAAAGTGGAAATGACGCTCCTCAAATCTTACATCTCCTCTCTATCTCTCTCTCTCTCTCTCTATATATATATATATATATATATATATAGATATATATAATATATGTATTATCTATGTACATAAAGTTCCTATATAAATTTATAATGCATATTTAAACTAAAAACAATCAACGTTTTTGTAAGTAACTGTATCAAAATTATTGCTTTTAATCGAATTTGGCCACTCTACCATCCGCAGGAGGTTAAATTGTTTCCTTGTTCTAATGAACTTCTGATGCCCAGGTTTCAGTAATTATATGACGTCACGTGAAAATGGTGTTGTTCCTCGTGTCTTGATCTCGTTCATTGCTTTGGATAACTTAGGTATGTATAAATTATATGCGTATAGATTATGTAAAACATCTGTTGAATGTGTATGATGTAATGTTTATATTATTGATTGAGTTTTTATTGTTGAGCTATTTATTGTTGATTCAAATACATCCTGTACATATAGTAAAATTCCTTTTACACTAGCACTGCTCAGTACCAAATGTTTCAGATATGCAAGGCTGGTAAATGGCTAGATGTGTGTGACTATAGATGGACACACTCTCACTCTATTGTAGCTGTAAAACAGTTTTTATGCAATAATCCAGGTGAGTACATACTAGTGGGCACAAGACGAATTATTTCTGTGACCACATTGTTGCACAACCCATTGAAAAATGACTCATGTACCCACTGACTGATGGATGTGTTATCATATTCATTAACCTATCCAATAGCTAATTATATTTTTATACCATAGATTTAGTCTTTTTATTGAATTAACAGACTATTAATAATAGATGTACATTTCATACTTTAGTCTCCCTAAGAGCTTTCTATAGGTACATATCTTCTTTTTTATGAACGGAAAGTTTGAAATGTCTAAAGTATGATATAGTAAAAGTAAAGCTTTTCTTTTATATTCATAATTTATATGGAGGTTTGTCAAATTCTTAGAAAATGTCAATCACTTTGTTAATACAGTCATAAGAATGAAAGGAATGCAATAGTATCAACATTAATTCTATATCAAGCAATATAGTTAAAAATCAATTTATGAAGTCAAACCAAACAGAATAAATTAGACTCTAGAAGAATTTATCCCTTTTGAAGCATCTCAAATATTTTAATCATACAATTCTTATAATCATTATCTATGTAAGACAATACTTCTTGTGTTAAAGGTCTTATCTATGTAATACAATACTTCTTGTGTTTCTGTGGAAGGTCTTATCTATGTAATACAATACTTCTTGTGTTTCTGTGGAAGGTCTTATCTATGTAATACAATACTTCTTGTGTTTCTGTGGAAGGTCATGTACACTCTTAAAACTTATAGGGTCATTCTCTGAATTTTATGTAAATCTAATGTAAACTACAAAATTGGAGTTTAATAATGTGTACATTGTCATATAAGTGAATGAAGTCTATACATTCATACTGTGATGTATATAAAATAAAATAGAATTATCAATATACCTACTTAAACAAATTTAGATTTTATAAAATATAAATGTTTGTCTGTTTTTTTTTTCCACTTGACATGTACAGTGTATCAGACAGTTCTAAGATTGTATTGACCTGTAATGTATCTATATTTGCTTATAGTATAGCCACCACAAAATGCACTTAAAATATAATAAAATTAGTTCCTATCCCTTCTACTGTCTATAAGAACCCCTACTAATGCATGTAGTAATTGTCATAAAATTATTATATCTTATTAAAATTGATTTCCATTTGGTATACACACATATTAGGAGTTTACATTATGGGAATGAACATTATGGGAGTAGATATTGTGAACTGAACTTAATTTATAACTTTAGCAAGTTTACTTGTCTAATAAAGTCCCTACAGCGACAATAGTAAAATTAAAATAACTTAGAATGGTTTACAATTATAATCCAGTTCTTCACCATTATTACAGTAATTATGAAGCTGTGAGAAAATAACATGAGTGTGCATTAATGACTTAATCAGCCTCAAAAACATCTACTTTTACAATTTAGTAAATAACATAAGTAGTCTAACTGCTGTTATTCATTTAACAAAAATTCCAAATCTGTAATTAAGTAATTAGTAAATGTTATCAGTGTTAAAGTAAACAGTATGAAGTACAGACCACTGTACATGTATAAAGCTGTTTTAAATGAAGACATGTGATCATAAATTAGTATAATAGTTGTCTCAAATTTATAAACATAAATTGCTAGACATGAATTGATATTACAACTTGTAGCTTGTAAAAATTCATAAAAGAGCAGTGTAGTGTTAATAGTAGAGATGGTGATTATAATAATGTAAGTTAACAATTACTGTCTATGTTGATATTATGATGATTATAATTATTGTTTTCTGATATTGTAACACCTGAGAAGAGATATCTATTCTTAGCAAGACCTAGGATCAGAAATAAATTTTTCTCTTCTAGTCAATATAGTAAATTTAAAAATGTTGTCTATCAATTATTGCTGTCACACTATATAGGTCAAATGATTATACCAAAACCTACTGAAATAAAAATATATAACTATTATAGCTAAATATGTTAAACTAGAAAATGTTTGTTTAAATTTTTGTTACAGATTGTCCATTTTAACTATCACTCCACCTCCTACTAAGAAAATAGGTATATTATCTTTACATTATTTTTAATCTGATGTTATTTCCATGCATTTCAGATGATGATGAAAATCCTGTAGTCACCTTTACCAACAAGGAAATTTTGTATATGCATGTACATCAAACTGATATTACAGAATAAACCCTTATATATAAGCTACTTCAGTAATTTCAAAGAAGCTTAACATGGAAGAAACAGGTTTGTTATAGCATTTATAGCAAACTCAAGATACACTATTTTGTGTTCTTTTCCATTTGTAATCTCCAACAGTTATGCGTCTTATATTAAACATTTTTCCTTAATTATTAAGAAGTGCTATCACTTATGTCTGATGTGGGAATCCATATTTCTGATTTTTTTTGAATACACTGTCTGGATATGTGGATGAGTTGTATGTTCTTTGTTACTAGGAAAGGATCATAGCTGGTCTATATTGATGATGTAAGCCATTGTTGGTGATATAACAAATTAAACTAGAGTGTGGACTTCATTTTGCACTTTGTATTTGTTTCTTTTAAGATTGTATTCTTATGTCAAGAACTATTCTTTGACGACTTAAAACAAAAAAGCAATTCTACTCTGTATAGTATATTAAAGATAATATGGAAATATGAACTGTAATGATGTACTTCATTGATTTGTCATTGAAATATAATATAGAAAATGAAATGTAGAATAAGCAACTAAAGCAACTGTATCAGAGAAACAAGACATGCATACACTGAACTATGGAGATAGTTCTTATCCATCTTCTAATTTTCCTGTTTTAATTTTGCACACTGTAACAAGGATACAACTAACATTTAACGATGTTGATGTCCAATTGATCTCTGTGCCAGTTATCGTTAATGTAACGCCCATCAAAACAATAGTGAAACTGATAGTATATACATCGTATTCTTGTGAAAATCTTTTAGTCTTCAACTTTTGTTTTACTCCTATTGGATGATTATAATGTTTGCTGTCTTTGTGTTTACATATATGAGATGTTATCATAAATCATGGCAAGTAGATTACTACTATATATTACTGTCATAAGTAACAGGAAAGGATTGAGACCATCACTGTTTTTTTTAAATAGTACATTGATCACTCTATGAATATTAGGCAGTCTATAATAACCAACAATATCAATGCAATATTACTATTGTTTACTATTCATATTAAAAACTGTCTTACTCATTACAGCCTAAGTACTATTCTACATGTTTTTTAGTCTCATACCCACATGCCCATTCACTAGTGAGCATCTGGAAACAAGAGAAACTATTTTTGTACCCACTGTTACAAGACCATTAAAAAATGACTCATACACTCACTGACTGATGAATCTTTGCATATTCATTAACCTATCCAATAGATAATTAACCTCGCTGTGCGTGGGCGCTTATCGAGGGTACTGTTACTGTAGTCTGTCTTACCCGGGCAAATGGCTTTGAACTGCTTTAACTCCGCAAATACGGGACTGGTAGCCACCAAACTATAGTGGACGGTAGCAAAACTTCTGTACTTCTTAAGAATACTGCCAAAAGGAGCGTCAAACAAACAAAAAGCTTTAAAAGTCTGAAAAACCTTTGAAAAAAAAGCACAACTTTCAGTGAAGACTCGAGGATTCGATAAAAATCTCCTGCATACAGCTTATGACATTTTCCAACTTTTAAAGTGAGAATTTTTCCAAAAATACTTCTTGGAAAGTTATGACAGTTTTACTAACTTTTGGCAGTTATCTTTGTCGATACATTGAGCGCGAACTAAAAATACTACCACCATAGCTGTCATTGGAGAATCGCTAACTTTTACTAAGAAGTTGGAAAGTATTGGACCTTTTTTTCGATTAGAGTGCAAAGTACCCAGTAGACGCACTAAAAGGATTGAAGATAAATGCTTAGTCATCAAATCATCTCGTGCATCATATAGACTAAAATGCTTAACCTCGCTGGATAAGACCCCGGCGAGGTTAAACACTTTAGTGCATTTTTATTATATACCTGTATCATTATATTATTATATAGCCAACACATTTGACTAAATTTTCTGTATATGTATTGATTTCTGTACATGTATCATTTAATATTTGTTAAAATTTATTAAAAGCTAATAACAACCAATTATACATTAATTAACTAATAAGATTTAATATTGAATTGTTTAAGTATATACATCAATGCCATAATTATTAATTTTGAAGATTCTTGAAGTGATTCCTTATTTGTTCTTTATAATGTTTCATCAGCTGTAATAGTAAGTAGAGGCACATACACTAACTCATCACTCTGATCATGTTCAATTCAAATATACTGTAAAGCAAATAAGTCACTGTCATTTAGATAATTAAGAATGCCTTCCTTCTAAAAAGAGAACATTATGACAACAGAATTATGTTAGAGTATTGAAAAGATGATACGCTTTCTACATGCTGATTATTTGAAAGCTGCTATTAACAATGAAAATGGCACAATTATAGATGTGTTCAAAGAAGCTATTACTTGTTATGGATTAGCCATTTCAGTCAATGATAAGCCTATTGCCTTCAAGTATTACATCTGTTCTAAATTATAAGTATAAGTGTTCTTGTTGTGATATTTACCATGTCTCCTTGTTCATTTAAAGTGGACATAATTTTTGCTAATTTTTGTCAGTATTTCATTCTTCACAACCTTCTTACCTGAAGTCCCTCCTTTAAGACTTCTTCTAATCCAACTCTCCTAAACATGAGACACACTGAAAATCAACCTCTCTAAATTAATCCTAAAACATATGTACAATATACAACTACATGTAATAGACGTTGATGAACATGTACATGTATACTTACATTTTCATCCACTATTAGCTAGAGACCCTCAGCTCCAAACTGATATGTGTAATGTTGAGGAGGGACTAGTCTTCGTTCAATATAGATGATATATAACTAGGTATAGTAAGACATAATATATTTATTATTATAATAATTAAAGGAGCAAGGTCATTAAAATTACCTGTAGTATTCAATCTTAGTTGTTCTGGTTTATCATATGATCATCACATGACCAGCAGGTCACTAATAAGATAGCATTAGTCATCATATTGAATACATGTACAGGTACATAGTTACATGTACATGTACTTCCATACTTGTTGATATTAATGACAGATCCATTCTGCAAATTATCTTGACTTAGGTATAGCATCTGATAAAAACACATAGTGTACATTATCAGGTAATAAGATAAGTCACCTCCCAGACCACACCTCTCTCTTCAGGACATAATCAATTATTTGTAGAGTACCTTCATCTCTCATAAAGTGAATCTTGTCAAAAAAGACCCAATCCACTTCTCAATAAAACCTGAAAGATAAAGATAATGTATTTACATGTACAACAATCCCATTTACCTTAGATCTTCAGTTAGAGAAACTCTAATTAGTGATATAAGCTTCAGACAATGTTTTCTTAATATTAGTAACTACTACTCTAGCTTGTCATAAAAAGAACTACTTTTCCACAGTCTATATTCATCAGTTAAAGAAACCCTAAAGAGATCTCTCATCTTCTTTATAACTACACTATCTGTATACTATCATCATAATATGATGGTTTGGGTACCATTTATTCTAGTACAGGAAACTATTTTAAATAATTGCTCCAAATGACATTGTTAATTTCCTTTAATCATCTTCAGAGGTGAAAGTTTGGATAGAGTAACTTTCAAATAGCCTCACTCATGGCTATTCTGCTTTTAGGATTGTTGTCAGGATAACACTTAAGAAAAGAATGGAATGGGTCATTTGGTGTCTGTTCAATGTAGTTAGATCTTCTACTCCACTCTATTATTATAGTACATACCATGATAATTATGTTTTTGTAAATTAGCATTGTTTCTTTGATGCTATGAAATATGTGTGTGTGTGTTGAGAGAGAGAGAGAGAGAGAGAGAGAGTTGATAAGGATATATTAAGTTCTCTTACCATAATACACAAGGTAGTAGTTAAATTAAATAGTGATGTTGTGAGGTAATGGTCACTATGAGTCTACTAGTATGCTTACAGAGAGGATCATTGTTTACTTTCAGTCCCAGTAAGAGTGTAGGATAGATAAGGTACATATGTGAGATTAGTTTTAGTTTTTGTCAGTCCACAGATTTATCTGATAAACCATAGAGACATTTCATCTAAGAACATTAGTATATGTTAAGTAATTATTTATTCTTTGCAAATTATTTCTCCACCAATTGTATATATCATTTGTCTCTTCATCTATCTATCTATTCATTCATTCAAACTGTCCATACACCCATTAATCATTTTTATCTCCATTCTCTCCACTTATCCATCTATTATTTAGCTATTAATGTTTCCATAGTTCTCTACACCACTTAGTATCTATTACATTATCTTGCAAAATCAATGTATATAATTTAGGACATTTTCTAAACGTCCAATAACAGTTGTAAAATAGAGAAGAGATAGATTATATGAAAAATAATAGAATGTATTAACAATGAGAGAATGGAAATAGTGACAAAGTGATCATACTGAAAGGCCATACCAACTAACACAAGAGATCTTATAACAAAAATGATGTGTTTCTCAATCATCTAAATATCAAAGCTCTTGGGTAGGGTCAGCCTTTTACCACAAATGACACCACTTCATGTGAGGATGCTGTTTACATAGCTGTACTAGAATATATAGACACAAGGAGAATAAAGTAAATATAGTAATATACACTGTTTAAGTTAAGTTTCACACCTAACTCAATGCTATATATCTCAGAATAAGAATAAGCTAGAAAGAAGTGATTGTATTATTAATTCTGAAAGTTACAGTAACAACCAGAGTACTAGCTATTCAGGAAAAAATAGTAAACTAGAAATCCCATATAAAGTGAATGATGACATGTTCTTTTTCATTCTATTAAACATTTCTGTTTATACTAGTAATGGTTGCTAACCATTAACTGTCAACTGCATATTCATAGCTACATTGTTAGCTACGTTGGCTTCTAATTCAAAAAACAAATGTTACTGAAAAAGATAATGAGTAACTTAGCTATATAGTTCATGACATTGAGTATGAAAGGGAATTACAGAACTCAACATCACCAAAAATAGAGGAATAGCTACAAACTGTTACAATGAAGTGAAAAATGAATGACAGTGGACATGCTCATTGTGGTTTTTAATGGTCAATCTATAAGAGTTCATGGTTGCTAAAGGAAAGGACATGTCTGGTTACTACAAGCTCTTTTAGTGATTGCCTGGGAATATTTTTAAGCAAGTTACTTCGTATTTCACAGTGCATATACAAGACAACATTATCCATTACTGTTATTTTTATAGCATGCTGGTTGTGATCTAAAGAATGATCGAGACCTTCCTACTGTCTTGAGGACACTTTTTTCAAACCCTAATGTTAACTGATATTGTTCTTATGTACAAGACTCGAGTACTTTATATTCACTATTTCATGTATTTTATTAATTACATATGTTATGTACACTTGTCAATCATTGTATAGTTTTATTTGAAATTTGTCAACTTGTGTCAACAATAGACTATAATGTAAAAATAACACTTTGATGGTGTCTGTCCTATATGTTACACTTCAAGGTGTTAATTTTGCCCACTTGTGGAAACACATTTTTAGTGTTGATCTAACACTATGGTATTAACAGTGAAAAAACAGATAATGCAAGGTGGGATTGATCAAAAGTGGGGATTTAGAAAAAAGATAGATCTTTCCTTAATGGCTCTAGTTTAGTAGAAACTAAGGTAGCTCCTTAAAAGTCACTTACAGGAAAGTTACAGCATCAATAGCATTTGTCTGATGATAGAAGAATGAGTACTAGTACATCAAATCTCTCTGGAATCCAACTGTAATTCATGTGAGATGTTTCTTTAAGGATCTCTTCACTCTCACAGTAACAGCATCCCATTTTCCATTATATTACTTCATGTTACATTGAAGAGTACACAACATGCTGGGTGGTCAGCATATATAACATAGTACCAAAACAGCTTTATAGTGAATGTCACTGACAAAAAGTTTGACAGTGTGGGCCTCTTATGTGGAAAACCTATAAAAATATAATGAATATCTTATACGATACACTTTTGTTTGGTGGCTATTCATTAGTCACTGAGTATATACAGACCAAAGAGCTTTTTTTGAAGTTATGGATATGGCAATCCATCTGTGTTCATAAGTAGAGATACATTTCCAGGGTAAGGAAGATTATTATGCAAATAGTCATGAATCTTGTACTCTGCTCAATCTTTTTTTATTTTCTTCCAGGTATGTTTATCTAAATAACAATTAATTATTATTGTAAACAGATGCTGTTATGTGTGATTGACTTACCCTTAAGTTTTCATTTTTATTAACAAATTCTTCAACTTTTGTTGGTTGACATTTAGTACATATCTTTTCCATGCCAGTTAAAAGCTGATGGCAACTTTTACAGAATTAATTGGTGAGTTGACATGATTTCAGGAAAAACGTTTCCAGCTGATACACAGATTTGGGCATCTGCAGTTACATGAATGGCTATTAGTTCAATCAGTTCTAAAAAGCCTTTTTAGTCAAACTATGTTTCAAATATATTGAAAGATCAACAAATAACAGTAATTTGTGAACTATCATAGAGGGAGTCACTCTGTTTCACGTCTTCAAGTATTTGCAACTCCGAGTCAGAAGACGATGATGCCATGGGCTCGTATTACGTTTCTGAATCAGTATCCAATTCACAATCTGATTCAAATGACGATTCATCTGAAAATGTGTCGCTCGCAGTCGCTCGGATCACTTGACCTATAGCTAATCACGTGATATTATAGACATGCGCAAGTTGAATTTCTTCGCAACCAGAGTTCAATTAGAGAAACCATTTGTCAAAAAGAAAATAAGATTCCAGTGTATTACACTAACAGAGAACTACAGGATGAGAGAGTACTTCTTAAAAAAAATGAAAAAGATGAAGATATCTTTGATGTTATAATTAACAAGCACGTAATACTAACTAAAAGAATTGACATACTAGATGTTAAAGTAGGAACTAGTGGTCATGCACTATATCTTTGTAAATTTAATACAGCTACTTATTGGCAGAGGTAAATTGTAATCAAGATCTTCGATTATATTATTTTTATAAATTTAACTTGCTTATAATTGTTTTTTTAGGTTTATTTAGACATATAAAATTTGTGTGAGTGATAAAGAGGATAACAATCCCACAGTTTTACAAACAGAACAGTATTCCTGATCAATAAAGTATACAAGATAATAACTAGCATTATCAAGTATACATAAGGTTATTAATGTTAGTATAATAATGTTAGTTTAATCCTAGTTGCTGATGAATTATTTGCAACTTCTTCTAGCAAAGATTTCAGTCTTACACCTAAAGGTTATCATAAATTGTGTGTTAACATTTCATTAACACCTTTAGGTAAATTTAATTAAGAAAGTGGGAAAACTATCAAAAGCCATGTATATGTAATCGGTTTTTGAGTTTTGACCTTGATGTATACCACAATGTTTTTCTTTGTTTCTTTTTGCAGTGTTGATGTCAAAAGTTATATAAAGACTTTATACTTATAAATTATTTCATTTCTCAAACCATATATTATACTATTTGTTTATGTTATAGTTATCGCTCCAAAAAAGAATCCCACGTAAGAGGGAGAGGAAAAAAGGAACTAAAAAAGTGAATAAAATTTAGTTCAGTATGTTTTGATAGATTTTTAAACTGAGAAGGCACTGGGGATTTTGAAGATAGAAGCAATGGTTCAGGATTGAAAAGATAATACCAGTGTTTCTAACCCAGCCATGACATTTTTGTCATTGTCATACCTTTAACTTGAATAGTTTTCCCAGTTGAATACCACAGTTAGAGTGCAGAATGTCCCCATGGACAATTTTCACTAGAATAATATGTCCTGGGGGATAAACTTAGTGGAAAACAAATTTATTATAACATCATATTTCACAAATTATTTATTCTCCTCTATTAGACATGCCATTGTATGTCACAAACCTTCCTTCTAATTCTTCATTATGGTTATGTCTGATTATTTGAAATCATCCAAGATTCCCACTTCCTTTCACTTAATGTACAATGACATTCTTGATATATCAAATAGTCAAGCCATTTCAGTCAATGATAAGCCTATTATTGCCTTCAAATATTACATCTGCTCTAAATTAAAAGTAAGTTTTCTTGTCATGTTATTTCCCGTCAACAACCTCATCGTTTACTTAAAGTGGATTATTTTATTTTTGCTCATTTTTTGTCAGTATTTCTATAAAACTGAACAAATACTCCTAGCAACAGGATATTTATTGATGTTTATCACTAGTTGATGACTGAATCATCAAAGCGCAGATGTCTCGAAAGACACAGCTGTTTTTGTTCTGTTCTCGCAAACACGGCTGATTTTGTTTAGACAGTAACTAATGCTGTTTTTCTCGTAATCAATAAAAAAAATCAAAATCAGATAAACAACAAAATAGGACTCTATAGAAACGGATCCATTCTTGATACTTTGGGTTAAACGTTGCGCATGCGTACAATAACTGCGAATGCGTCTGTGTGACTACTTATACAGTGAAAGCAGTTCATAATATTTGCGTAACGACCATTCAGTTTTGTACTTTCTTTTACTCCTATTGGACGATTATAGCGTTTGCTGTGTTTGTGTTTGTGCATATGAGCTGTTATCATAAACTATGGTAAGTGCATTATGTTTAGTCTTACTGGTGTATATCACTCTGTCAAAAGTAACAGGATTGAAGAGAAACATTCATCCTGCTTTGTTTAATACTTCATTGATCACTCCATGACTATTAGAATAGTCCCTATTAATAATAATATTACTGCATGCTATTGTTTACTATTCATATTAATAAATGTGTTATTTATTACAGCCTAAGTATTATTCTATCTAACTACATGTTATTTGTCTTGTACCACATGCCATTTACTAGTGGGCATGTGGACACAAGATCAACTATTACTGTAACCACTGTTACAGAACCCTATAGACTGTCATACTCACTGACTGATGGATTATTAGCATATTCATTAACCTATTGAGTACATAACTATGTTTTTTGTGTAAGAGACTTTTTTTTACTGAATTGACAGTTTGCTGACAAAAATAGAAGTAAACTGTGTGCTTCAGTCTCCCTAAGAGCTTTTCTCTACGCATACATTGTCGAATGGAGGGCTTGACTGCACCACAAAATTTGATATGGCAATAATTAGTCTGGTGCTTATCTTTTATCTGCACAATCTTTATCGAGGTTTCTCAGAAGAAATCTTAGAAAATATCAATCACTTCATGAATATTATCATAAGATCCTGTACGAATAAAAGGAGCCATGCAACAAAGGCTGAAAACAGACATTCCAATTCCTATTTTCTATTTCTTCTGCACAACTTTGTGTATTTTAAAATTCCAATTAATGACCCAGTTGGTACTGAAGCTGACAGCAGACATTATAATATACAAACAAAAAGCAAAAACCCAAATCAACTGGAAACATCTTGCTGATGCTTCATTCTAATAGATGGCTTGTGGTATTCATTCTCTGCATTTTATTAAGTAACAAGAAAAGCATAATAAAAGTTAGAAATGGCAAACATGCCAAGAATGGAACAAGGAATTGGAACTCATCAACTGGGGTCAGTGATTGAAATTTTCAAATATGCAAAGGTGCCCAGAGGAAATAGAAATTGAATGTTATACTCAGCTTCAGTATGCTTCTGTGGAAGGTAAATGTAATTCGCTGTAATCATGAATCTATGCATGTGTAATGTGCACTGCAATATTACAATCTGTAATGTGTACAGATTGTCCTAACTAAATCAAAAGTGTAAAACATTCAAAAAATTGTCAATATTTCTAATCAGTCAAATGTAGGTTTTTACTAAATACAATGCTTACCAAATTGTTTTCATATGCATGTCCAGGGTGCCAGGACAGTAGTCCTAAGATTAGTAAGGCCCACACATTCCCTATATTTACTTGTATGCATACTTGTTTTGAGAATTGCTACAATATATCAACTTCCATAATATCCATTCCAATAATGTCTCAAATCCTAAAATGACAATGTGTCAAAATGTCACTTAGTACATGTTTAGTTCATTTGCTCATAAATTAAGATAAATTGTAATATTGGGTTGCCAGACTCTGTTCCTCAGTCAAGTGAGTACAAGATTTAGGTCAACACACTCCAAACTTCTGGGAAAGACCATAGCTACTATGAGAAATTGTAGTCCCTCACCAGTATTATTGACCAAGAAAAATTAGTTACCATTCTATACGTACAAGGTCAATCCGAGTCTATCAAAAGAATCCTATCTCCTCTGGCATACAAACAGTCTTTAGGCCACTAACAAACCACCCTAAGGAAAATACTACCTAAGCCTAAACATGCAACACCTACCATCATGAAGTCAGGTGTGGTCTGTGAAATAACTTACCAGGGTTGTGATGCAACTTACATCAGACCAACTGTAACAACCTTTGACAACATATTAAGGAAACATTAAAAGAGGCAGTGAAGAAACTAGACACTTCAGTGTCATGTCAGAGGACATTTACCAGACTAGCAACTCATCAACAGAAGATCTATCCTCCATCCATGTTCACAATCCTTTCCTCTAGAAAGAGTAATTCTCAAGCCATGGTACATCAATGACAAACGTCTCTCGATCAACCATGAGATGGGTTCTCATCCTGGTTACACACTACTACCGTAGAGCAGCCCACCGATGCAATACGTGCAGATATTCAAAACGTTAAAAATCGCGCGGGCGATGTGCCGCACCCACGCAACGGTTGCAGGAGTGCAAATGTTTTAAATTTTTTTTCCCTGGTATTTAGTATAAATAGAGCTCATGCTTTTATTTTTTGTTTATTAATCCGAGTACTGACTATTGGAACGTTTGGCGTTAATTATTTATTTGTCTGGTTAATTTTTTTTTACATCAACACGAATTGTAGTCTTGGTTGACCAAATCTGATTCCTCAACCCATATTAATTATAGTTAGTAATATGCAAAGTCTAGCAATCTTTCATTGAAATTTGGAATATGTAGGTAGTATATATATGTGTGTGTGTAGTAAACTCTAAAATTATTATAAAATTTCATTCTCTAATTTTGATTATAAATAATTATTTGCAAACTATCTATAATTTTATCTCTAAATTAAAAATTGTTTGTGTAAAATTAAAACTCTACGTTTCTAACTTCGACATTTACCTATTTATATATTTGGAAACGTGTTGTTGTGAAGATGTTGATTCAGACATTGAAGAAAGCGAATAGGACAGCATTTTAGTGTTAATGATTGTCATTGATATTAATTTTAATTTTAATTTTGGGAATAACTGAAAATAGTAGATCACTTTAAATATTCTCATGGCACATGCCTTATTCTTTTATCTACTTTGATCGCAACTACGTATTTGTCATAGGCTATAAATTTTTTCTATTTCTACTTGAAACTTGTCTCACACCTCAGGGCTACAGTCAACATTGTAAAGTGTGATAGCCTCTAACAACACTCTTCACACGTAGTCTTGTGGATGTACTACAACAGTCCAATTATCTGTCACTACCCACAAATGTTGCTTGAAAATCCTGCATATCCTGCCTCTGAAGAGAGGCTCTTTAGTGTAGCAGGAAACATTTTAATCTCAAACATGCTGACTTCAAATATGTTATTTACAAACTAATGTTGTATGGTGTAATAATAAATATTTTAAAATTTGATTTAACTTTTTAGTTTTTGTCGTAATGTGCTCATGTTTGTTTCTTTAAGCGTTTTATAAATTCTTGAAGTAGAGCTTAAGGACATTTTAAATAGAAGCATATATGCTTGTGCTTAAGTTTTACTAGTGTATATAGTTGTGTTTCAAGCATTTTACTAAATGCTTGTTTCCTGTCTGGGACTTAGTACCTCCAATTTCAACTGTCCACAACATAGGCAAAAATTAATGCTAGGGCAAACCTTGATCAATAACTTGCATTTAATTTCATCCAATGGTTTGGAAATGGGCTGTGCAATAAAATGTCCTGCAGGATCAGTCAGTGTTTGCAACTTGGTCCCCTGTTGGCAAAGTGCACATTCTGTGTCTATGTCATCAGACTTGACACGTTTATACAAAAATCTTTGAGTGGTTATGTAGTCTCAGAAATATTGTGGGAAAAAAGAGAAAAGTTCAGATTGGAACACTGCATGGAATGGTTAAAAGCTGCCTGCTGCAAGAAGGTTAGTATTATACACTTTCCATCCATCACAATGGTGTCTGGCAGCTTCTTACCATGCACAATGAGTCAAGGATGAGATTGTGATGTTTCTGGAGTAACATCGCTGCACAGACCGAATACACTTGTGTCCATGTTCCCCATGGACTATACTTGACAGGTTTTTCTTCCTGTAGAATCATACATACACTTTACAGTGTAGTGTCTATCTGCTGAGCAGCTCCACCTTATTAGTGAGCATTTTGAAGTTAATGTAGTCCAAAGATTTGATGTTTTTAAACAACAATGGTTGCTATGGGATATGATATGTAGGCTTAGATGTGTGGGTAGGCATTGTTTTGATGGGCTAGTGGTGCCTGTGTATATTACTTGCAACTATCTGAGTATCTCTCAATAAGTTATGCTGGTCATTAGGTTGGGAAGTGGTTTCATCCCCAAATGAGCAAAAGCTAATAATTCTAAAATTTCAACACTCTAATTTTTATATTTCTAATATGTATATTTCTAATAACTTGCAATGAAATTATTTGTGGGAGTTCAACCCTGATTCTACGATTTACTTAAACTTTACAAACCTATTTTTCATGTGAATATCATGGCAAAGTGATATAAGACAATTTAAAAACTTATAAGATTATACTTCATTTGAGTTTTGTGAAGGTATAAACCGCCAATATCTATAGTGATCTGTATACAAATAATTACTTTTAACAAAATTGGAGAGATTTCGCAGTTCAAATTGACTCATTGTTAAAAGCCTCGTATCCAGGCATTCGCGAAAGAAAGAACACATGGTAACTACTGTTTTGTGTAGGAATCTAGGAAGCACACCATGTGTAAGCTGATGTCATATACTATGATGCACGCGCATTGAGTAACGTAATACTAATAGATCATAGTATATGATACTAGCAGCATGTATAGTTTACAGATAGCGTATCACAAATATTGTAATATGTTCCAAATCCGAAACTGACCCAAGTGGAAACATCTCTATCGCTGACGTTCGATTCTAAGACACAGCTCGTGGTATTCACATTACGCTAGGTTTTTTGTGCATCTGTCATAGTATATGCTGCTAGTTTACGATGACACTTCATAGGAATCCAACTTTGACGCAACAATTCCTTTACGGGCAACGTTTAAATTTCCACAATGGCTACCTGTATTGCAGACAAGTAACATCTCTGCTATTCTATACCCTCTAAAACAGCTCGGAAAAATTTATCTCTAAAAAAGAGCTAAGTTGTAGTTTCTTTACCACGTTATTCATGTTTGTAAGAAGCAAGATTATTTGAGCTTTATGAACGCTAAAATTTTTCTGAAAAAAAGTACAGAACGTTTCGTAAAGGCCTTCATCACTGTATGAAACTAGGCACAAACGTCACTCTTAATAGCATGCATCTATTGTTTACAGTTATAAGTTATAGTTAACTGGCTTAAGAGGTGAAAAGGTTGTCCCAAAGCCTGAGAAGGGACGCTATTTGTTCCGTTTAGAAGGTGATACAAGGTTGTCTGGGACAACCTTCACCTCTTAGCCCAAATTACTAATCAGATTGCTATAAAAGTGGCCCTAGTTGTCATACAGCTGATGAAGGCCTTTGCCGAAAGGTTCTGTACTTTTCAGAATAAATTTTATCACGTTCATAAGCTCAAATAATCTTTCTTCTTACAAACACAAAATTCTTGTTCTTTTGAATGCAATGACAGAGAATGTCTTCGTGTAACCTTACTGTTTTTTCAAAAGATTTTGTGTCCTTTGTCCTCACATTCATGATGATCCCCTAGCTAGGTTTATTAAGAGCTTTTCTGATAATTAGTCCTTTAGTAGCTCTAATAATTGGATCAAGCAGTTATTCGTTAAACCCAATCATTTTGGGATCCCAAGTCTTCTAAGAAGTGTTTTGCTCTTTTACTTGTACGAAATTTTCTGCATAAACGATAACTCAACTACTTGAAGCCATGCTTAAAATCGTGTAGTGAATAAACTCAAGCCTGCTGATTTGCCGATTTCTTTAAAACACTGTAATTAGGGACATCAATATATTTGCATAAATTGCAATAATTACGTGCATGCGCAACAGTTAATTACAAATTTTTATTTTGTGAACGCCTTAGAACGAATCTATGGTACGAGGCTACGCTGTTAACAGCTCTAGACTTTCTTAAATGACCTACTGGTCACTTCTGTAATGACTTATCTAATCTATCCTAAAATTTTATCCTTAAATTTGTTATTCTGATATCTATTTTCCCCGAAATTTTAGACGTTTTACAGTATATACACAATATTGCAATACTATTTCTTTCAAAGTCTTTCATGGAGATAGTCAGTTCTGGGGGTGGTCCCTTGATTGTCACTACAACACCCCTGAAAACAACAGGTTGTAACTATGCTACTCAGAGCTATTAACATATCTGCTATTAATGCCACAACCCACTAGAAGTAATAGCTGGTTAGCCATAAAGATCCACACCCTTCTATTAAAGACATTTTTCACAAAAGGAACCTAAGAGTAAACAATAGTCATAATGGATATATAAAATTCACATTATATAGCAGTTTACAAAGGGTTGCCTTGCATATCTGTGTTGCATAATTTACATTAACATCCTTTTACAACAAATACTATTTCATATGCACTGGTCTTTAATCTTTGTAGACATGCATGTAGTCAAAAAAATAAAATAAAATCACATGATATGAAGCAGGGAGTACTATACAGGTATTAATCTGTTTGCAAAGACAGTTCATTTTACATATTTTAATAAAATAGTGTTACAAATCCATAAACAAATTACATATATGTTCTAGACATGAAATGACATTACAGCTTGTAGTTTGTAAAAATTCATACAAGAGCAGTGTAATGTTAATGCTACAGTAGATGATTATAATAACGTAAGTTAACAATTACTGTAAATGTGATGCTGTGATAATTAATGTCTTCTGATATTAATGTCACATAGCAATAGGCTGTGCTCAATTAACTGTACTATCATTAAGTAAAGAGTGCTAAAATGTGATGCAATTGTTCAGAAACATGCATTTATGCCCAACCATTGTAGCCAAGATATGACAATTTTTTGGACAAATGTAATTACAAGAAGGATTGTAATAGCACTATATCAAAACGTGTTTCTCTTAATATTGCATATGCAATATGGTTAGTAACTTATAGTATCATTGAAATAATTTCATGAACAAGTTCCAGGTATTTAAAAAATATACATTTAAGTTTATGGAAATTAGATCATTGCTGTTTTTTTTTTTTTTTTACAATAGAATAACAGTTTAATTGAATCCGCTAAGAAAGAAATTTGTTTGGAGGTAAAAGATGCTCTCTCAAAAGGAGCTAATGTAAATACTGTAAATCGGTAAGTCTACTTAATTTATTGTACAAGAGTATATTAATGAAGCAGTTCGTCTGTATAAATTTCCTTAAATGTAAGAAACACCATTGTCTTAGTTACTATAAATCTCTTTTGTATCCTAAATCACTAAGAAGTAATAAAAAGTTTCCAAATTATTATTTTTAATATTAATTATGCAATATTGTCTGAACAATGGAACATTTTATCTTCCTACTTTTATTGGATTTGTTGATTTGTTACTGGTAGTTTACTATGTTAATAGTCTAATTTGACAGTTGATGGTTGTTTGTTATACAAAAGAATGATATAATATTTTAAAAATTCAATTGTATAAATAAATTCTTTGCTCTTAAAAATTTAAATACTTTGAATAAAGTTATATGTTTTGTTATAAACGTTTAAAGGCTTGATAATAAAAGCTTATTTGAACTATATTTTTGATAAGTGAAGTGATATAAAAAGCTACATGTTATATTTAACCTCGCTGCACGTGGGCGCATAGCGAGGTACTGTAGTCTGTCAGTGTGTGTGTGTGTCTGTTATCCGGGCAAATGGCTTTAAACTGCTTTAACTCAGCTTTAACTTGGCAAGCATGTTAACTGCAAAGAAGGGATACAAAGATGTTGTTATGTTTTTAACCAAGGAAGAACCTGATCTAGGTCTTATTAATGCAATAAGTGTTCATGTACATACATTATATTAACAACTCTATGTAACTGAAGGTAAAGTGTAACTCCTTTTTCCTAAAGACAGTCATCAGTTACAATATTCTTATAATAAAGGTTGAATCATTTTTTTCAAGAATGTAGGAAGTAAATGATTACTGCAGTTAGAACAGGATGCAAAACATTTTTATAACACCAGAAAAAGTGTAAATTTTATAATAGACAATAAAAATGGCAATTTCTATGACTTTGTTAATGTTTATTTCAGGTGCTCAATGCAATATAATAGTCAAGGTCATGATATTAAACATGAGCTTTGTATTTTTTGTTTTAAACAAGCATTTATAATTTATAATGTTTTTTTTTATGAAAGGTTTAATAAAGAGATAAAATTTCATATTATAATAAGTGTTCATGTACATACATTATATTAACAACTCTATGTAACCGAAGGTAAAGTGTACTCCTTTTTCCTAAAAGACAGTCATCAGTTACAATATTCTTATAATAAAGGTTGAATCATTTTTTTCAAGAATGTAGGAAGTAATGATTACTGCAGTTAGAACAGGATGCAAAACATTTTTATAACACCAGAAAAAGTGTAAATTTTATAATAGACAATAAAAATGGCAATTTCTATGACTTTGTTAATGTTTATTTCAGGTGCTCAATGCAATATAATAGTCAAGGTCATGAATATTAAACATGAGCTTTGTATTTTTTGTTTTAAACAGCATTTATAATTTATAATTGTTTTTTTTATGAAAGTTTAATAAAGAGATAAAATTTTCATATTATAATAAGTGTTTCATGTACATATGTTATATTAAACAACACTGTATAACTGAATAAAATGTTCACATCTTTTTTTTCCCTAAAAGCAGTTATCAATTACAATACCTTTATACTAATGGTAACAATATTTCAAGAATGTGAATTGTGGAATTGATAGAGGATACAAAAACATTTTTGATAAAATTCGAAAAAAGTGTAAATTTTATAACATGTGTCTTAACAAATTTTCCTGCTTATTGAGCATTAATTGATGAAAATGACAATTTCATGAATTTGTTACTAATCAATTCATCTGCTCACACAAATATAATAGTCATGGTCATGATATGAGCATGAATTGTTTAGCTTTATATTTTTCTTTGAAAATAAATAATATGATTTTAATGGTTTTTTGTTATAAGATGATTGAAGAGTTATTTAATTTATAAAATTACACAGTATTAAAAATTTAATTCTTGATATTATTACAATACCATTAAATTGGTCAGCTTTAACATTATTTACAAGATTAGCAATTCTTAGGACTTCAGTATTAATCTAAGTAATTTTTTCATTACTGTAATTGCAGAACACCATCATTTATATTGACCACAACTGTCGATGGAGTGACTTGATGATAGAAGGCAAATCTTTTATGTGTTTTATCACCTATGAAGCTGAACAATTATAACAGGAGTGAGCAGAGAAAAGCTGAAATTCAGACTACTAAAAGATAAAATGCAGAGCACAATGTCACTATTTTACCAACCAACTCTTCATTTGAGCAATTAATTGTGGTCCATGTCTCTTTTTTATGTATGACTTCACTGATTCAAACTAGTTTTATGATAGACAGATGCGGTTTATCATAAATAAATACACTGGTTAAATGTTCAAAATTCTTAATCACAGCCTGAAACAAACTACCTGCTTTGAGATCTTGCATCTTGAGTGCTTTCTAAATAAAACAGACAAATTTTTCCTGCTTATTGAGCATTACTTGATGATAAAATGACACTTTTATGAATTTGTTAATAATCAATTCATCTGCTCACAAAGCAAATATAATAGTCATGGTCATGATATTAAGCATGAATTGTTTAGTTTATATTTTTTCTTTGAAAATAAATAATAAATGATTTTTAATGGTTTTGTGTTTAAGATGATTGAAGAGTTATTTAATTTATAAAATTACACAGTATTTAAAATTTAAATTCTTGATATTATTACAATACCATTAAATTGGTCAGCTTTACATTATTTACAAGATTAGCAATTCTTTAGGACTTCAGTAATTAATCTAAGTAATTTTTTTCATTCAACTTAAGACCAAAAGCATGATCTAACCTCCATTGTCACAAATGGAGTCATTACTGTAATTGCAGAACACCATCATTTATATTGACCACAACTGTAGATGGAGTGACTTGATGATAGAAGGCAAATCTTTTATGTTTTTATCACCTATGAAGCTGAACAAATTATAACACAAGTGGTGGAAGCATAGAAAAGCTGAATTCAGACTACTAAAAGATAAAATGCAGAGCACATGTCACTATTTTACCAACCAAACTCTTCATTTGAGCAATTAAATTGTGTCCATGTCTCTTTTTTATGTATGACTTCACTGATTCAAACTAGTTTTATGATAGACAGATCGGTTTATCATAAATAAATACACTGGTTAAATTTCAAAATTCTTAATCACAGCCTGAAACAAACTACCTGCTTTGAGATCTTGCATCTTGAGTGCTTTCTAAATAAAACAGGTAATTTCAGTAGCAATATTTAATTCTCTGCAAGATCTATACTGTTTTTTTGATGACATGATAGAAACCACAACTATGTATTAATATGAGTGTTTTGAATATACCTTAAATAAGCATGAGGTAGTTGTAGTCTCATCCCCAGACTGTCCACACTACAAAACAAAAGGCATGAGCATGCATACTTCTTAAACCTTTGAGATTATGTGTTTGATTGCCTGTTCCTTAGTGCCATTGTATATTTGCCATTATATTCAGACTATTTACCAAGATAGGCATATACATTGTACACACAATTCCTTATAAAATCATATGTATGTAGTCTATTGTTAATAATTTTGCATGATAATTTATATTCTATTTATTAGAGATTTTTTACTAATTTGTGTGTACAAAATATTTTGCCTACCTTCATTCTTTGGCATTTTCATCACTCTATTTACTTTCGCTATCAAATGTTTTGTTATTGCTTTTATTTTTTGTAAAGTGTTGGACTATTTGCTTAATAGTATAGGCTTAAATTCTAATAATATTCTCCTTGTGTCTTCTTTACTAGTCAGTGAATTACACTGTATGTACTTTAAACCATTTTGCATAAATTAGTATTAAAAAATGTGCATGTACTCAAAAAATAAATACTGTAATAATAGATGCTGTCATTTCTTGCATATATCACATTATTTATATATAGACAATGAACATATTTAGTGTGTTATATCATAATGAAATAAACAGATATAACACAATATTCTTATATGGTATCTGTGTATGTTTGTACCATTATTGTTGTGTGTGTTACTGGTGTATTTTGACAGTTTGTTAGATATTATAATAAAACAAGACTATTGTACATGACTTTAACAAGTACATGTACTACAATTGTACTACATTATCACTGAGATAGTAAACCAAAGCACGAGATCTTCTTCAAAAATTGACATAAACATAATAAAACAGAGCAACCTAACAAAAATGACATAAAGAAATTAATTGACATTAGATATAATTAATAGGTGCATTGTATCATTTAACCTTGTACATTATAAATTGTTAACAAATTAAGTCTATATGGGCATAACAATTTCACTTGTTAGAGTATCAATATTGTGAGTTATTGGTTTAATTAAAAGTTGATTTGTTTTTTGTTTGTACAATAGAATGGATGGGCAGCCCTTCATTATGCAAGTTATTATGGACATGCAGACATTGTTGAAGTACTTGTCAACCATGGAGCTGATATCAATGTTGTTACTACGGTAATTGAGATCATGAGAATGAATGTGTTTTACTTTTATCTTTAAGCTGCTTGTTTAAACAGATTTTAACTAGACATAACAAATAATATAATTATACAAGACTAATAATGTATATGTACTACATTTTCCTACATTATCAATGAGGTAGTAGTAGACTAAACCTCATGATACTCTTCTTAACATAGTAAAGCATAGCAAATATATATCCTAACATTTTTGTGTAACTTTTCAACATGATGTAATATATGTCATTATCTGTTTACTTTATATTTTTTGTTTCCAAATTTATGGTAACATTATAACTTGTCACCATACTATGTCCATTGGAATATAATAGAAAGTAAGTATGATATAATGTAATATAATTTCTACTTTTATTCATGCATTGTTGTCATTTTTGTTTATTATATTATATTCGTTTCTACATTTGTGATGCTGTAATTACTACATCTGAATGTGTCTTCTACAAAATATTAGGAAGTAAGAGAGATATAATTGTAATATAATTTCTAACTTTACTCAATGCATTGTTGTCATTTTGTTTACTCTAACCTCTTTTCATATTCACATTTGTGGTGTACTAATAACTTATCATCTGAATCTGTATTGTACAATATAATAGGAGGTAGGTGATACATAATATAATATAATTTCTAATTTAATTCAATGCATTTTCTTTATTTTCTTTAATCTATTTTTTCATTTTTCCAAATTTATGGTGGCAAAAAATGTCATCTAAATATGTCCTTTACAATATAATAGCTGGTAAGTGTGTTACAATTTATAATTCATTGTTTTAATTTTGTTTACACTATTGTTTTCATTTTTACTTTTGTGATGCTGTAATAACTTGTCTCTGACTGTTTCATTTAAAAAATTATAGAAGGTGAGATAATGTAATCTCGTTTCTAATTTTATTCAATGCATTGTTGTCATTTTCTTGACTCTATTATTTTCTTTTTCCAAATTATGGTGCTGTAATTACGTTTTATCGGATTGTGTCCTTTTAATATAATAGTGGGTAAGTGTGAGATAATGTAATATAATTTCTAATTTATTCAATGCATCGTTGTCATTTTCTTTAATCTATTATTTTCTTTCTCCAAATTTATGGTGCTGTATATTAACTTGTCATCTGAATTTGTCCTTTACAATAAAATAGCTGGTAAGTGTGTTGCAATTTATAACGCATTTTCATCATTTTATTTCCACTATTGTTTTTATTTCACTTTTCTGGTCCTGTAATAACTTGTCTCTGACTGTTTCATTTAAAAAATGATAGAAGGTAAATGTGAGACTACGTAATATAATTTCTAATTTTATTCAATGCATTTTTGTCATTTTCTTTAATCTATTATTTATTTTTTCCAAATTTATGTGCTGTAATTATATCTTATCTGATCGCATCCTTTTAATGTAATAGTTTGTAAGTGTGAGATAATATAATATAATTTCAAATTTTATTCAATCCAATGTCATCATTTTCTTTAATCTATTACTTCCTTTTACCAATTTAATGGTGCTGTAATTACGTTTTTATCGGATTGTGTCATTTTTAATACAATAGCTTGTAAGTGTGAGATAATGTAATATAATTTTCTAACTTTGTTCAGTACATTTTTATCATTTGCTTGAATCTATAATTATCTTTTTCTAAATTTATGGTGCTGTAATTACATTTTATTGGTTGTGTCCTTTTTAATATAATAGGTGGTAAGTGTGAGATAATGTAACACATAATTTCTAACTTTATTTAATGCATTGTTCTCATTTTTTCTTCAATCTATTATTTTCTTTTACCAATTTTATTGTGCTGTAATTTCGTTTTATTGGATTGTGTCCTTTTAAATACAATAGAATGTAAGTGTGAGATAATGTAATATAATCTCTAACTTTATTCAATGCATTTTTATCATTTGCTTTAATCTATAATTATCTTTTTCTAAATTTATGGTGCTGTACTTACGTGTTATTTGATTCTGTCCTTTTTAATACAATAGGATGTAAGTATGACATAATGTAACATAATTTCTAACTTTATTTAATGCATTGTTGTTGTTTTCTTTAATCTATTATTTTCTTTTTCCAAATTGATGGTGCTATAATTACATTTTATCTGGTTGTGTCCTTTTTAATATATTAGGTGGTAAGTGTGAGATAATGTAATATAATTTAAATTTTATTCAATGTGTTGTTGTCATTTTTTTAATCTATTATTTTCTTTTTATCAATTTTATGTTGCTATAATTTCATTTTATCGGATTGTGTCCTTTTAAATACAATAGCTTGTAAGTGTGAGATAATGTAATATAATTTCTAACTTTATTCAATGCATTGTTATCATTTGTTTTAATCCTTTTTTCAAATTTATGGTGCTGGAATTACTTCTTATTGAATTATTAATTTGTCATCTTACTGTGTCCATTGGAATATAATAGATGGTAAGTATGATATAATGTAATATCATTTCTAATTTTATTCAATGCATTGTTGTCATTTTGTTTATTTTGTTTATATTCATTTCCACATTTGTGGTGCTGTATAAATTATCATCTGAATGTGATATAATAGCCGGTAAGTATTATATAATGTAATATAATTTCTAATTTCATTTAATGCATTGTTGTCATTTTGTTTACACTATTGTTTTCATTTCCACATTTGTGGTGCTGTAATAACTTGTCATCTGAATGTTTCATTTACAAAATAATATAATATAAATGTGAGATTATGTAATGTAATTTCTAATTTAATTCAATGCATAATTGTCATTTTCTTTAATCTACTATTTCCTTTATCCAAATTCATGATAATTATGTGTTATCTGATTGCGTCTTTTGTAATACTGTGAAATAATAATTTTGTGATAATTGTGAAATATTGAATAAAAATTCTAACTTTATTCAATGTATTGTTGCCATGTTCTTTAATCTACTATTTTCCTTTTTAAAATTTATGATACTGTCATTACTTTTTATCTGAATATGTCCTTTACAATATAATAGCTGGTAAGTGCGTTACAATTTATAATTCATTGTTATGATTTTGTTTACACTATTGTTTAGAATTTTACTTTTGTAGTACTGTAATAACTTATCATCTGACTGTTTTATTTTACAAAATAATAAAAGCTTAATATGAGATTGTATAACATAATTTCTAAATTAATTCAATGCATTGTTATCATTTTCTTTAATCTATTATTTTCTATTTCCAAATTTATGTTTGCTGTAATGACGTGTTATTGGATTGTGTCCTTTGTATTATAATAGGGGGTAAGTGCAATATAATACAATGTAATTTCCAATTATATTTAATGTATTGTTATCATTTTATTTACTCTATTATATATGTTTCCACATTTGTGGTGCTGTAATAACTTACCATCTGACTGTTTTATTTACAAAATAATAGGAGGTAAATACCATTGTTGTCATTTCTATTTTGTTTATTCATTTCCATTTGTGGTGCATTATTTATAATTTTGATTTTAATCGTTTATTATTTTCTGATATTTTCCATAATTTCTGAATTTTGCATGTTTGCTGTAATGACGTGTTATTGGATGTGTGTCCTTTGTATTATAATAGGGGTAAGTGCAATATAATGAAATGTAATTTCCAATTATATTTAATGTATTGTTATCATTTTATTTACTCTATTATATATGTTTCCACATTTGTGGTGCTGTAATAACTTACGATCTGATTGTTTTATTTAAAAAATAATAGGAGGTAAATGTGAGATAATGTACCATAATTTCTAATTTAATTAAATGCATTGTTGTAATTTGCTTTAATTTATCATTTTCTTTTTGCAAAATAATGGTGTTGTAATTACTTGTTACCGGACTGTGTCCTTTTGTAATATAATATCAGGTTAGTGTGATATAATGCAATATAATTTCCAAATTTTTTCATGTATTATTATCATTTTATTTACTCTATTATAATTATTTGTTTTTTTTTGTGGTTGTATTAACTTATCATCTGACTGTTTCATTTATAAAATAATAGGAGGTAAATACTATACATAACCCTATACTTTAAAATTTTATTCAATGCATTATTGTCATTTGCTTTAATCTATTATTTTCTTTTTCCAAATTTATGGTGCTGTAATTACTTGTTACCTGATTGTGTCCTATGTAATATTGTAGTATGTAAGTGTGATATAATGTAATATAATTTCTAATTTTATTCAATGCATTGTCAACATTTTGTTTATTGTATTGTATTTGTTTTCCACATTTGTGGTGCTGTAATAACTCATCATCTGACTGTATCATTAACAAAATAATAGAAGGCAAATGTGAGATAATGTGATATAAATTTCTAATTTTATTCAATGTATTGTTGTCATTTTCTTTAATCTCTTATTTTCTTTTTCGAAATTTATGTTGGTGCAATTACGTGTTATCTGATTGTGTCCTTTGTAATATATTAGTGTGTAAGTATGAGATAATATAATATAATTTCTATTTTATTCAATACATTGTTGTTATTTTATTTAATCTATTATTTTTCCAAATTTATGGTGCTGTAATTACTTGTTATCGGATTGTGTCCTTTGTAATATAATAGGAGGTAAGTGTGAGATAAGGTAATATAATTTCTGATGTTAGTCAATGAATTGTTATCATTTTCTTTAATCTATTATTTTCTTTTTCAAAAATTTATGGTGCTGTAATTACTTGTTATTGGATCATGTCCTTTGTAATATAATAGCAGGTAAGTGTGAGATAATGTAATATACTATCTAAATTTATTCAATGCGTACTTGTCATTTGCTTTAATCTATTATTTTCTTTTTCCAAATTTCTGTGTTGTAATTATGTCTTATCTGATTGTGTTCTTTTTAATATAATAGGTGGTAAGTGTGAAATAATGTAATATAATTTCTAATTATATTTAATGCATAGTTGTCGTTTTCTTTAATCTACATTTTTCTTTTTTCCAAATATATGGTCCTGTATTTACATGTTATTGGATTTTGTTCTTTGTAATATAATAGGTGGTAAGTGTGAGATAATATAATATAATTTCTAATTTAATTCAATACATTGTTGTCATTTTCTTTAATCTATTATTATTTCCTTTTCTAAATTTATGGTGCTGTATTTATATTTTATCTGATTGTTTCCTTTTTAATATAATAGGAGGTAAGTGTGAGATAATGTAATCCAATTTCTAATTTTATACAATGCATTGTTGTCATTTTATCTAATCTATTATTTTCTTTTTCCTAATTTATGGCATTGTAATTACATGTTCTCTAATTGTGTCATTTTGAATACAATAGGATGTAAGTGTGAGATAACGTAATATAATTTCAACTTAATTCAATGTATTGTTATAATTTTCTTTCAATTTTCTCATTTACTTTATTATTTCTGTGATCAATTTTTTGGTGCATAAATAACTCGTCATCTGATTGTGTCATTTACTATATTATAGCCAGTAAGTAAAATATACTAAAATAATTTTAATTTTAGTCAATGCATGGTAATTTTGGTATAATGTATTATATATTGTAACATATATTCTGCCATTTTGGTTAAGAAGCTCTTTGTTTATTTGTTTATATATATTATAAAGATAAACAAGTGTTTGTTTGAAGTCTTTCTTGAAGGTTTAAGCAAATATTCATTAATGTTACTAGCGTAAAGATATAATGCATATAAAACAAATGTTACTATAGATAGAGTGCAGATGTTATGATGTATTCTGTTGGCTCATATTGATGAAATTATATTATTGTATATTTAGAGGGGATGTACACCAGTTATGTTAGCTGCAAAGAAAGGATACAAAGATGTTGTTGTCATATTAACTGACAAAAAAGCTAAACTAGACCATGTTAACGAAGTAAGTATTCATGTACATAACTTATATTACAACCCTTTAAAACTGGAGTTACTATACATATATATATATATATATATGACCTGTTTTGCAATAAGGGACCACTTCCATGAAACCATAGTGACCTGATTTGTGAAAAAAGACCACTGTAAAACATCTCAAAAACAGTTTTGTATACATACAGTTGTTATATATGCATAAATATTCTGCATGTATACAATGACTGTTTTTGACAGAGAAGTTTCACATACACACACACACACACACATATTTTTTTAATCAAATCATATATGAAGTGTTTGAGACAGAAGTAATCCCTTTTTGCAATAATTCTATAATGTTGACAACACAACAGCATATACACAATGTCAGCAACAAATGGTATTAAAATTGACAATATTATAGTCTATTGTCTTTTACTACTACTGATATGGCATGGACAGTAAACTTAGACTTATCAGTAATGCTTAGAACTGATTTCTTCTCATATTATATATTGACACTTCTTAGGACTTCATAACTAATACTGATACAAGCTCTTTTACTGTAGTTTAGGCTAAGAAATGTATAAGAACATAGTAGTTTGAGTCCATAATGTTGACAGAATATAAAAGCTCTTACACCAAATCCAACTTAAATTTGAACAAAGACATTAGTATGCTTGCAACTGTGGTGACTGGACTGCTTTGGAAGCTGTGACATGTATACCTATAGAGTAATACTTTCTGATTGTATAAATTAAGAAAACACATCAATATTGGCATAAATTGGGGCTTTTTCCTTTGTGTCCAGCACTGCTTTCTTTGTTTTAGTATTTAAATACATTTTAGTATCATGGCTAATTTCAAAGAGCTTGGGAATCCTCAGCTATTACTAGCAATAGTCTCATTGCCAATAAATAGCTTTTAATAGTCCACTATGTCAAGCCTTTATCTGTCCAGGTAAAATGCAAAAATAGCATAGTATATTTTGGCTGACTGAGACAATATATTAATATTATAATTCTTTGCATGATTTCTAAGTTTATTAGGCAATGTATAGATTTGTGTGTACAATGTATTTTGCCTACCTTGATTCTTTGGCATTTCATCACTCTATCCACTTTCATTTTAATTTTTTTTGCTAGTATTTTTGTAAGTGTTGGACTGTTTACTTGATAATATAGGCTTCAATTCTAAAAATATTCTTCTTGTGTCTTCTTTACTAGTCAGTGGATTACACTGTATGTACTTTAAACCATCTTACATAAATCAATATTAAAACATGTGCATGCACTCACAACATAAATACTGAAGTAGTAAATATGGTCATGTCTTAGATGTATCACATGATTATGTAGACAATGTACAAGTTTAGTGTGTTATATCATATCAGAGTAGACAGATATAAAACACAAGATACTTATATGGTGTCTGTGTATGTTTGTACTGTTATTGTTGTGTGTTAGTGATATAATTTGACAAATACTAGTTTGTTAGCATAGACATTATAATGATACAAGACTACTGTACCTGAAATTAAGTAGTACATGTACTACAATTGTACTACATTAACAATGAGATATAAACCAAAGCACAAGATCCTCTTTTTAAGGTTTACATAGACATAATAAAGTATAGTAGCTTAACAAAAAAATGACATAAAGAAAATACATTGACCTTAGATGTAATGAATAAAGCACATTTCATCATTTAACTTTGTATACCGGTATTATAAATTGTTAATTGTTTAAGCATATGTGAGCAATTTCATTTGTTTAAGTATTAAAAGTTGATTTGTCTTGTTTGTTTGTATAATAGTGTGGATGGGCGGCCCTTCATTATGCAAGTTATTATGGACATACAGACATTGTTGAAGTATTTGTCAAGCATGGAGCTGATATCAATGTTGTTACTACGGTAATTCAGATCATTAGAATGAATGTGTTTTACTCCTATCTTTAAGCTGCCTGTTTGAACCAACTTTAACTAGGCATACCTTGTATATTATAATGATACAAGACTAATAACATATATGTACTACAATTTTACTACATTATCAATAAAGTAGTAGTAGACCAAACCTCATAATACTCTTCTTAACATAGTAAAGCATAGCAAATATATATACTAACATTTTTGTGTACTTTTCAACATGATGTAATACCATGTTGTTATCTCATTTACTTATTATCTTTCATTTCCAAAATTTATGGTAACATTATAACTTGTCATCTTACTGTTTCATTGGAATATAATAGAAAGTAAGTATGATATAATGTAATATAATTTCTAATTTTTTTTGATGAATTGTTGTCATTTTGTTTATTATATTATATTCATTTCTACATTTGTGGTGCTGTAATGACTTGTTGTCTTACTGTGTATTCTACAATATAATAGAAGGTAAGTATGATATAATTGTAATATAATTTCTACCTTTATTCAATACATTGTTGTCATGGTTTACTCTAACCTTTTCATGTCCACATTTGTGGTTGTAATAACTTGTCATCTGAATGTGTACTGTACAATATAATAGTGGGTAAGTGTTATATAATGTACTATAATTTCCGATTCGATTCAATGCATTGTTGTCATTTTGTTTACTCTGTTGTTTATATTTTCACTTTTGTGGTGATGTAATAACATTTCATCTAAATCTATCTTGTACAAAACAATAGAAGGTAAGTGTGATATAATGTAATATAATTTCTAAATGTATTCAATTTGTGATTTTGTTACTCCATTGTTCTTGTTTTCACATTTGTGGTGTTGTATTAACTTGTCATCTTAATGTGTACTGTACAATATAACAGGAGGTAAATGTGATATAATGTAATATAATTATAATTTTTTCAATGATTTGTTCTTATTGTGTTTACTGTATTTATTCTATTGCTTTCATTTCTACTTTTGTGGTACTGTAATAACTTTTGTCTGAATGTGTCATTTACAATAAAAACAATAGGAGGTAAGTGTGATATAATGCAATGTAATTTCCAATTTTATTCAATGTTTTGTGATCGTTTTATTATTTTCATTTACTCTATTGCTTTCATTTCCACATTTTATGGTGCTGTAATAACTTGCTATCTGAATCTGTTCTTTACAATATAATAGCGGGTAAGTGTATTATAATGTAATGTAATTTCTAATTTTTTCATGGGATTGTTATCTCATATACTCTATTGTTTCATTTTTCACATTTATGGTTCTGTAATAACTTGCTATCTGAATGTTTTCACAATATAATAGCGGGTAAGTGTGCTATATTAAAAGATAATTTCAAACTTTATTCAATGCACCATTGTCATTTTGTTTACATATTATTGTTTCATTTCCACTAAAATGTGATAATAATTTATCATCTGAAATTACCCTTTACAATATATTAGGAGGTTAGTGTGATATAATGTATATAATTTCTAAATGTATTCAATTTGTGATTTTGGTGACTCCATTGTTCTTGTTTTCACACATGTGGTGCTGTATTAACTTATCATCTTAATGTGTGCTGTACAATATAATAGGAGGTAAATGTGATATAATGTAATATAATTACTAATTTTTTTCAATGAATTGTTCTTATTGTGTTTACTGTATTTATTCTATTGCTTTCGTTTCCACTTTTGTGGTGCTGTAATAACTTTTTTATCTGAATGTGTTGCTTTACAATAATAGGGGTAAGTGTATTATATATGCTATGTATTTCTAATTTTATTCAATGGTAATTGTGATCTTTGTTTATTCCATTTACTTTATTGTTTTCTTTCCCACTTTTGTGGTGCTGTAATAACTTGTCATCTGAATGTGTCCTTACAATATAATAGCAGGTAAGTGTATTATAATTTATAATTTCTAATTTTTTACATGGATTGTTATTTTGTATACTCTATTGTTTTCATTTCCACATTTATGGTGCTGTAATAACTTGTTATCTGAATGTGTTTCACAATATATAGGGGGTAAGTGTAATATAAAATGTAATGTAAACTTTTATTCATTATGCACCGTATTTTGTTTACCATTGTTTTAATTTCCACTGTTTTATTTTTTCTAAAATGTTGTAATAACTTGTCATCTGAAATTACTCTTTACAATATATTAGGAGGTTAGTGTGATTAATGTTTATAATTTTTTTGTTATGTGGTGTTTTGTTTTTGGTTACTCTATGTTTTTCATTTCCACATTTATGGTGCTGTAATAACTTGTTATCTAATGTGTTCTTTACAATATAATAGGGGGTAAGTGTGATATAATGTAATAATTTCTAATTTATTTCAATGAATTGTTGTCATTTTTACTGTTTACTCTCATTGTTCATCATTTCTACATTTGGTGGTGCTGTAATAACTTGTTATCTGAATGTGTCCTTTACAATATAATAGCAGGTAAGTGTGTTATAATGTAATAATTGCATTTAATTATCATTTTGTTTACACTATTGTTTTCATTTCCACATTTTTGCCGTACTGTAAAAACTTGTCATCTGAATGTGCTCTTTATAATATAAAAATAATATAATTTTTTTACAATTTATAATTTTTTCTTGTTAATTTATCATTTTTAGTTTGTATTTACTTTTCATTTTAACTATAATATGGTAAGTTTTGCATGTAATTATCAATTTATTTAATGCATTTACTTGTTTCATTTTCGTTTCGCATTTGTGGTTCTGTAATATGATGTCTTCTTACGTTTCATTTACCAAACATTAGATGGTAAGTATGATACAATTTTTTATTACTTATAATTTTATTCAATGCATTGTTGTAATTTATTTAATCTCTTGTTTCTTTTTTTCTAAATTTTATGGTGCTGTAATTATGTGTTATCGGATTGTGTCCTTTATAATGTAAATAGGTGGTAAGTATGAGATAATGTAATATAATTTCTAATTTTATTCATGCATAGTTGTCATTTGCTTTAATCTTTTATTTTCTTTCTCCAAATTTATGGGTGCTATAATTACTTGTTATCGGGGATCGTGTCCTTTACAATATAATAGCTGGTAAGTGATACATAATATAATATAGTTTCTAATTTAATTCAATGCATTGTTGTCATTTTCTTTAATCTATTGTTTTTTTTCCAAATTTTTGGTGCTGTAATTACATGTTATCTGATTGTGACTTTTTTAAAATAATAGGAGGTGAGTGTGATGTAATGTAAAATAATTTCTAATTTAATCAAATGCATTGTTGTCATTTTCTTTAATCTATTTTTTCAAAATTTATGGTGTTGTATTTATATGTTATTGGATTATGTTCTTTGTAATATAATAGGAGGTAAGTGTAACATAATTTTAATGCTATCAAACTTTATTCAATGTTGTCATTTGCTTTAATCTATTATTTTCTTGTTCCAAATTAATGGTGCTGTAATTTCTTGTTATCGGATCATGTTTTTTTACAATATAATAGTGGTAAGTGCGATATAAATAAATATGTTTTCTAATTTAATTCAATGCTTTTTGCTGTCCTGTTTACTCTATTATTTTCTGCGATCAAATTTTTGGGGTACTTAAATAACTTGTCATCTGATTGTGTCATCTATTATATTATAGCCAGTAAGTGAGATAGAATATAATTTAATTTCTAATTTTAGTCAATGCATGGTAATTGTGATATAATGTATTATATATTGTAACATTTATTCTGCCATTTTTGTAAAGAAGCTCTTTGTTGAATTTGTTTGTTTTTATATATGAGAAAAATAAACAAGTGTTTGTTAAAAGTCTTTTTGTCAAAGGTTTGAGCAAATATTAATTTTAAATTCACAGACTAGTTCTTCCTTTATTTTATTAAGAAATAAGTAATTTTTTGTAGATTCAACTAATGTTGTTTGTCAAGTTTATATTTATAATACTATGACTGTTATCATGTAAAAACTTCTCAATGATGATATCAATAACTATGTATATTTGTATATTTAAGAGTGTTGTTTATTGTTTAAAAGTTGCTGAGAGTGATTTGTTTAAAATGATAGTGGTTGATGTGACTGATACTGTAATATTATTGTATATGTTTTGTAATATTACTAGTGTAAAGATATAATACATATAAAGCAAATGTTACTATAGATAGAGTGCAGATGTTATGATGTATTCTGTTGGCTTGTATTAATGAGGTTATTATTGTATATTTAGAGTGGATACACACCAGTTATGATAGCTGCAAAGAAAGGATACAAAGATGTTGTTGTCATATTAACCGACAATAAAAGCTAAACTAGACCATGTTAACGAAGTAAGTATTCATGTACATAACTTATATTACAACCCTTTAAAACTGGAGTTACTATATATATATATATATATATATATATATATATATAGTGGCATAACCTATCAAATGATATTGAAGTTGTCGAGTACAATTTAAGTATAATACATATATGGTTAGTGTAATGTTGATATATCTACAACAAAAACAGCATGGAAGGTACACAATGTCAGCAACAAATGGTATTAAAATTGACAATATTATAGTCTATTGTCTTTTACTACTACTGATATGGCATGGACAGTAAACTTAGACTTATCAGGTAATGCTTAGAACTGATTTCTTCTCCATATTATATATTGACACTTCTTAGGACTTCATAACTAATATACAAGCTCTTTTACTGTAGTTTAGGCTAAGAAATGTATAAGAACACAGTAGTTTGAGTCCATAATGTTGACAGATGATAAACATTACACCAAATCCAACTTAAATTTGAACAAATACATTGTATGCTTGCAACTGTGGTGACTGGACTGCTTTGGAAGCTGTGACATGTATACCTATAGAGTAATACCTTCTGATTGTATAAAATTAAGAAAGCACATCAATATTGGCATAAATGGGGCTTTTTCCTTTGTGTCCAACACTGCTTTCTTTGTTTTAGTATTTAAATACATTTTAGTATCATGGCTAATTTCAAAGAGCTTGGGAATCCTCAGCTATTACTAGCAATAGTCTCATTGCCAATAAATAGCTTTTAATAGTCCACTATGTCAAGCCCTTTATCTGTCCAGGTAAAATGCAAAATAGCATAGTATATTTTGGCTGACTGAGACAATATATTAATATTATAATTCTTGCATGATAATTTCTAAAGTATTTATTAGAGATTTTGTATAGATTTGTATGTACAATGTATTTTGTCTACCTTGATTCTTTGGCATTTCGTCACTCTATCCACTTTCATTTTATAAATGCTTTTTTATTGCTAGTATTTTTGTAAGTGTTGGACTGTTTACTTGATAATATAGGCTTCAATTCTAAAAATATTCTTCTTGTGTCTTCTTTACTAGTCAATGGATTTACACTGTATGTACTTTAAACCATCTTACATAAATCAATATTAAAACATGTGCATGCACTCACAACATAAATACTGAAGTAGTAAATATGGTCATGTCTTAGATGTATCACATGATTATGTAGACAATGTACAAGTTTAGTGTGTTATATCATATCAGAGTAGACAGATATAAAACACAAGATACTTATATGGTGTCTGTGTATGTTTGTACTGTTATTGTTGTGTGTTAGTGATATAATTTGACAAATACTAGTTTGTTAGCATAGACATTATAATGATACAAGACTACTGTACCTGACATTAAGTAGTACATGTACTACAATTGTACTACATTAGCAATGAGATATAAACCAAAGCACAAGATCCTCTTTTTAAGGTTTACATAGACATAATAAAGTATAGTAGCTTAACAAAAAAAAATGACATAAAGAAATTAATTGACCTTAGATGTAATTAATAGGCACATTTCGTCATTTAACCTTGTATACCGGTATTATAAATTGTTAATTGACTAAGCATATGTGAGCAATTTCATTTGTTAAAGTATTAAAAGTTGATTTGTTTTTTTTTGTTTGCATAATAGTGTGGATGGGCGGCCCTTCATTATGCAAGTTATTATGGACATGCAGACATTGTTGAAGTATTTGTCAAGCATGGAGCTGATATCAATGTTGTTACTACGGTAATTCAGATCATTAGAATGAATGTGTTTACTCCTATCTTTAAGCTGCATGTTTGAACCGATTTAACTAGACATATTATAATGGATACAAGACTAATAATGTATTTGTACTACAATTTTACTATATTATTATCAATGAGGTAGTAATAAACCAAATGTCATGATACTCTTTTTAAAATAGGAAAGCATAGCAAATATATATCCAAAAATTTTTGTGTAACTTTTAACATGATGCAATACCATGTTGTTATCTTGATTATTTTATTATTTTTTTGTTTTTTCAAATTTATGGTAACATAATAACTTGTCATGTTACTGTGTCCATTGGAATATAATAGAAAGTAAGTATGATATAATGTAATACAATTTCTAATTTTAAATGATACATTGTCATTTTCTTTATTTTATTATATTCATTTGTACATTTGTGGTGCTGTAATGATTTGTCATGTGAACATGTCTTTTACAAAATAATAGGACGTAAGTATTATATAATTTTAATATGATTTCTAACTTTATTCAATGTATTATTGTCATTTTGTTTACTCTAACCTTTTCATTTCCACATTTATGTTGTTGTACTAACTTGTCACCTTAATGTGTACTATACAATATAATAGTTGGTAAGTGTGATATAATGTAATATAATTAATGATTTTTTTTAATGAATTGTTATTGTAGTGTTCACTCTATTTTTTGTTTCCATCACTTATGGTCCTGTAATAACTTGTTATCTGAATGTATCCCTCACAATATATATAGCTAGTAAGTGTAATATAATATAATATAAATTCAATTTTTATTCAATGCGACATTGTCATTTTGTTTACTCTATTGTTTTCATTTCCACATTTTGTAATACTGTAAAAACTTATCATCTGAATGTGTACTGTACAATATAATAGTGGGTAAGTGTGATATAATGTAATATTATTTCTAATTTTATTCAATGCATTGTTGTTATTTTGTTTACACTATTGTTTTCGTTTCAATTTTTGTGGTGATATACTTTTTTATCTTAATCTTTCTTGTACAAAACAATAGAAAGTAAGTGTGATATAATTTCTAATTTTATTCAATGCAGTGTTGTTATTTTGGTTTATGCTATTATTGTTTTTTTTTTTCATTTTTGTGGTGATATAATAACTTTTCATCTGAATTTTTCTTGTTCAAAACAATAGAAGGTAAGTGTGATATAATTTCTAATTTTATTCAATGCATTGTTGTTATTTTGTTTATGCTATTATTGTTTTTGTTTCCATTTTTGTGGTGATATAATAACTTTTCATCTGAATCTTTTTTGTACAAAAACTATAGAAGGTAAGCGTGATATAATTAATATAATTTCTAATTCTACATTGTTGTTATTTTGTTTGCACAATTATTGTTTTCGTTTCCACTTTTGTGATGATGTAATAACTTTCCATCTGAATCTTTCTTGTACAAAACAATAGAAGGTAAGTGTGATATAATGTAATATAATTTCTAATTTTATTCAATTCATTGCTGTTATTTTGTTTACACTATTGTTTTCGTTTTCACTTATGTGGTGATGTAATAACTTTCATCTGAATCTTTCTTGTGCAAAACAATAGAAGGTATGTGTGATATAATGTAATATAATTTCTAATTTTATTCAATCCATTGTTGTTATTTTGTTTATACCATTATTGTTTTCGTTTCCACTTTGTGGTTCTAATAACTTATCATTTAAATGTATACTGTGCAATATTATAGTGGGTAAGTATGATAAATTTACTATAATTTCTAATTTTATTCAATGCATTGTTGTTATTTTGTTTATAATATTATTGTTTTCCTTTCACTTTGTGGGTGATGTAATAACTTATCATCTAAATATATACTGTGCAATATTATAGTGGGTAAGTATTATAAATTTACTATAATTTCTAATTTATTCAATGCATTGTTGTTATTTGTTTATAATATTATTGTTTTCGTTTCCACTTTGTGGTGATGTAATAACTTATCATCTAAATGTATACTGTACAATATTATAGTGGGTAAGTATGATAAATCTACTATAATTTCTAATTTTATTCAATGAATTGTTATTATTTTGTTTACACTATTATTGTTTTTTTACACTATTATGATGATGTATAACTTTTACTCTGAATCTGTCTTGTACAAAACAATAGGAGGTAAGTGTAATATAAGTTTTAAATTTATTGAATTTGTGATATTGTTCTTGTTTTTACATTTGTGTTGTTGTACTAACTTGTCATCTTAATGTGTTGTACAATAATAGTTGGTAAGTCTATTATAATATAATGTAATTTCTAATTTTTTTCAATGTGTTGTTATTATTTCGTTTACTCTATTGTTTCATTTCCACATTTATGGTGCTGTAATAACCTGTTACCTAAATGTGTCCTTCACAATATAATAGCAGGTAAGTGTAGCATAATGTAATGTAATTTCAAATTTAATTCAATGCATCATTGTCATTTTGTCTACTCTATTGTTTTCATTTCCACATTTGTAATGCTGTAATAACTTTTCTTCTGAATGTGCCCTTTACAATATATTAGGAGGTTAGTGTGATTTAATGCAATGTAATTTTTTAAACTTATTGTTATCATTTCATTTACTCTGTTATTTTCTCTCCAAATTTATGGTGCTGTGTAATTACTTGATTTTGGATCCTGTCCTTTGTAATATAATAGCAGGTAAGTGTGATATAAAATAATATAATTTCTAATTTAATCCAATGTATTGTTGTCATTTTCTTTAATCTATTTTTTCCAATTTATGGTGCTGTAATTATGTGTTTATCTGATTGTGTCCTTTTTAATATAATAGGAGGTAAGTTAAGATAATGTAATATACTTTCTAATTTAATTCAATGCATTGTTGTCATTTTCTTTAATCTCTCATTTTCGTTTTCCAAATTTATGGTGCTGTAATTACATGATATCTGATTGTGTCCTTTGTAACATAATAGGTTGTAAGTGCGAGATAATGTAATATACTTTCTAATTTTATTTAATGCATAGTTGTCATTTTCTTTAATCTATTATTTTCTTTTTCCAATTTTATGGTGCTGTAATTACATGTTATTTGATCATGTCATTTGTAATACAATAGGAGGTAAGTGTGAAATAATGTAATCTAATTTCTAGTTTTTTTCCATGCATGCTATTCATTTTGTTTACTCTTTTATTTTATGTTTCCATATTCATGTTGCTGTAATTATTTGTTATATAATTATGTCATTTGTAATATAATAGCAGGTAAGTATGATATAATGTAATATCATTTTCTAATTTAATTCAACACATTGTTGTCACATTCTTTAATCTGTTTTTTTCTTTCTCCAAATTTATTGTTCTGTAATTACATGTTATCTGGTTGTGTCTTTTTTAATATAATAGGAAGTAAGTGTGAGATAATGTAATATAATTTCCAATTTTCTTTAATGCTTTGTTAGCATTTTCTTTAATCTATTATTTTCTTTGTCCAAATTTATGGTTCTGTAATTACATGTTATTGGATGGTATCCTTTTGTAATATAATAGGAGGTAAGTATGAGATAATGCAATATACTATCTACATTTATTCAATTGCATACTTGTCATTTGCTTTAATCTATTATTTTTTCCAATTTAATGGTGTTATAATACTTGTTATTGGATCATGTCCTTTGTAATATAATAGTGGGTAAGTGCAATATAATATATTTTCTAATTTCATTCAATACTTTTTTGTTGTCTTGTTTACTCTATTTTTCTGTTACCAAATTGTTTGTGCTTAAATAACTTGTCATCTAATTCTGTCGTTTACTATATTACAGCCAGTAGTAAGTGAGATATAATATAGTGTAATTACTACTTTTAGTCAATGCATGGTAATTGTGATATAATGTATTATATATTTTAAAATTTATTCTGCCATTTTGGTAAAGAAGCTCTTGTTGTTGAATTTGTTTATATATAATAAGAAAGATAAATAACAAGTGTTTTCTCAAAAAGTTTGTGCAATTACTCATTTTAAGAAACACTAGTTCTTCCTCTATGAAATAAATAAATTTTTTATAGTCACAGACTAACAAGTCTTGTCAAATTTATATTGATAATACTATGTCTGTTATGTGTAAAAATACCTCAATTATGAAGTAATGATTATGTATATTTGTGTATTTAAGAGTGTTATTGTTTATGATGACATTGTTGTAAAAGTTGCTTAGAGTAAAGTAAGAGTGATTAATATAACTGATATTTTGTAATATTGTGTATGTTTGATATACTTTGTCAAAATATATCCTAGTTAGAATGGTTTACAATTTTATTAATATACTTATTAGAATTTCTGCATTTTTGTTTGTTAAAAGCTGTTATGGTATATAGTCATTATTGAATGAGTGTGTGAAATGCCTAAGATAATATTAATAGAAGTCCTATGAATATATTATATTAGTAATTTTAAAATAATAATTGTTTATCAATATATTATTAGCTGGTAATAATGAAGATATGTGATCATTTCACCTTGCACAATGTAAAATTTAAATTAATTAAGCATATATGAGCAAAGTAGTTTGACTAAGTAAAGATTCTATATTGTTTTTAATTGAGAGTGTGGGCCTTTTCTAAAGAAATGACGTCTCTCTTACTTGTACTGTGAAATTGTTAACATTGTTTGAAGACTTAAAGAACACCTTGTACTTGTTTAAGTTTGTTTTTTGAAAAACAACTTATAGCATTTATAACAATTGTAAATTTGTTTGCCTTTATTGTAAAAAAAGCTATTCCTTGAATCTACTTTTGGTCAGAAAGGTAAAGAAGTATTTGTTATAAACCTTTTCTAAAAATTTGTAACTTCATTGTCATTTTAATGACCACTAGCTCTATCCTATATGTAACTAAGAAATAGCTAATTTTGTTATGTTCACAGACTAATGTCAAGTGGGAACTTTATTTTTATAATGTATTGTCACCAATGTATTAATTGGTTCAAAAGTCTTGTTTGTCTTGATGTTATTATTCTTAGAATAAGAGCTATTGAGAGTGGTTAGATACTTTACTTGACTAGATATAATGTTGTCTTTGTAATTTAGATAATGTACAATATTGACAATATATTGTATGGTTCATAATAACGGGTTTTATAAATATATTAGGAGGGATCTACTCCAGTCTTGTTAGCAGCAAAGAGGGGACACAAAGAAGTTGTGTCAATTATATCACAGATTGTTAAAGCAGTAAGTGCTTATGTACATAATATTTTGTATATGAACAAATTTTACAGAACTAAAAATGAAATGCAACTTATCAGTGCTAAAAATCTGTATAGTATAGTTTGAATCATTTTCTTTAAGAATATGGCAAACAAGTGTATATAAGAATGCAAATAGTTTAGTGTATTATATCATAACAAAGTGACAGATATACACCAGATTCATATATGGGACCTGTGTATGTTCATACTGTGTTGTTGTGTTAGTGATTATTTTTACAGTAAACTAGTTTGTTAGGATGAACATTGATAATAAAAACAAGACTGACTGTACCAGTTTATATTCAGAAAAGCGTTGAAGAAGGTGAAGAGGACAAGATTTTACTGTTAATGATTTCATTGTTATTAATTTTAAGTTTAAGTTTAATACCTAATTAACAGTAGATCAGTTTGGTATGTTCTCATGCCACATGCCCTATTCTTCTATTTACTGTGATGCACAACTGTGTATCTATCATGACTATTCGATTTTTTATATTTCTACTTGAAATTTTTGGATAATGTAATTACAGAAGGATTGTAATGGCGCTGTATCAAACATGTTTCTCTTAAAACAATGTATATGCAAAATAGTTAAGTAACTTATATTATCATTGAAGTAAACTCATGGACAAGTTCCTAATATTTAAAAATATATATTTTAGTTTATTGAAATTAGACCATTACTTTTTTGGTTTTGTTAGAATGCACAGTTTAATTGAATCCACTAAGAAAGGAGATTTGTTTGGAGTAAAAGAATGCTCTCTCAAAAGGAGGCTAATGTAAATACTGTAGATTTGGTAAGTCTATGTAATTTATTATACAAGAGTATATTAATGAAGCAGTATATAGTAGAGGGTGTGTATAATATAATAGAGAGTTATGACAACAGTTGATAAGTGAAGTGACATAAAAAAGCTACATGTTATATTTTTCTATGTGGCTGGATTTTAATAGTATAGACATAAAACCTAACATTTGTATACTTGCATTTTATGCTATCATTTCCTTATCATTTCTTAAAACTATTTATATTTCAAAGTATCTTGACTCTCAGTGAATTAATAGTAATACTTGTACAAAGACTTCTTCAAAAGTTATTTATTAAACATATGTACAACAATTTACATGTATTAGTGTAGTAGGTTATATCATGACAAATTACACAGATATAAAAGACACGACCCGTCAGTGGACACAAGACACTTCAGTGACATCTGTGTTTGTTTATACTGAGTATTAGTTGTCTAATTAAACTTATTGGTTTGTTTGTTTCTATAATAGCAAGGATGGGTGGCCCTTCATTATGCAAGTAATGAAGGACATGCAGATATTGTTGAAGTATTTGTCAACCATGGAGCTGATTATCAATGTTGTTACTAAGGTAATTCAGATCATGACAATTTAGTGTGTATTTTACTCTAATTTTTAAGCTGTATGTATGAACAGACATTAACTATGCATAGCATAAATATTAAATCTCAAGACAAGATTAATGTTTACATACTAAGAGAAAGAAGTATTTAGGATTGTACATAGGATTGTATGAGAACTAACGGAGATAAAAGGAAATAAAAATGTAATTGTAAAAGTAATCATAACACAATGGAGGATGTAAGCTGGTTGAGGGGCTGTTAGTCACTGGGCCTATATGGGTTGGTGTAGTTGCATAGGTTGGTCCAATCTTGTTTTATATTGAGACTTTTATGGGGGTCTGGGGCAGTCTTTGGCCCTACAACCCTGTTGACAGGTAGCCCATATAGCTTATAGATGCTGCAAAGTAAGAAGAACTCTTGTTCCATAAAAATACAATTATTAAAGACTCAGGTCCTGGTATGGGATCCAGTTGGCATGTAGGTGATTACATGAAGGGGCAGGACAAGACTCTATAGCTGTCTGGGATTAATGACTTGCTTGACCGAGTGTGGCAAAACATCTCTGCACCAGAGCATTAGCTAAGGATAGTTGATGCCTACAGACCTGTGTAGGGAGGTATTATGGCAGCTGCTGATAGAAGGTGTGGTTACAGTCTAACTACATCCCCTACCAGTGTCTAACAATTGAGAAATCAGCATGTGCTAACAGGTCCCTATATAGAGGCAGGTTCTGATTGCTGCAAATATGCAAAGACTCATGAAGTGATGTATGTACCTCACAAAGGTTATGTCAAATAGCTAATGAAAATCATTTCTTGAGGCCAATTGTAGAGCTGTCATCTGATCCTAGAGGATTAATTGTTATAGGTTCAATTGATAATTACATTGTATCATTAACTCACAATATAACCATTCTATGACTTCTTTTACTGATTATCTACTTTTGTACAGGATGGTGATACTGCATTGCATATTGCCTGTAAAGAAGGTCACATAAATGTTATAGAGTCTTTTGCTATCTCAAGGTGCAGATATGACTATTAAAAAATAAAGAAGAGTAACACTCCATTAGATGAATGCCAAGACACAAGCAAAGATAGAATGTTTAGTCTTTTTTCTAAGTACAATCAAAATCGAGGTGAGGTATTAAACAAGAACTATTTATTACTCCTACTTGTTTGATTTGTTATTATTTATTTTGGGAAGAAGTGTCTAAATGGAATATTAAATATCTCAATGAAGAGCAGGTTTTGCGAAACTAGAGTATGGAGTAAAGTTTGTCATTCCACCATCATCAGTGGAAGAAGGACAAGAAGTCATAATTGAAGTCAACATAGTTTCATCAAAGAAGTCCGATATCATCCTCCCTCCCTGACGTTGAGCTTGTTAGCTGTTTCTACAAGATTAAAACAACAGGAAAATTCTTTAGACCTATTAAGCTTCATCTCAACATAATGTTTCAGCTAAGCTCACAAGAGGGAAGTCTACAGCTAGCATTTATCAGAGCTAACGGGGGCACCACCTTACAAGTTTGAACTGTTACCAACTGAATATGATCAACTGTTCAGACCTAATGACAATTTTGGTGTCATAGAAATCATTGATTTTTGTGTCATGGGTATCATCCAAAAAATAAAGAGTCTTCTATTTCCACTGCCACCTTGCTGTTATGCAATGACAGTCTTTTTCAAAGAGATGGACACTTTTGTTGGGAAGTACAAGCAGTGGTAACAAAAATACTTGGACCTTTACTTGAGGTATGTAGTCATAATGATAAAGAACTACACACTACATTACCACTGTATACATGTTTTTTTATCGATATTAGAAAGTGAAAACAGAGACATGTTTTGAAGACTGGAAAAAGAAAAACCCAGTTGCTTTCTTTGATCCTGACATAATAGTGGTTACAACCACTAATGAGAATTATGACATTAAGCCAATAGTCAGTCCATTAAAAGTAAAGTCCTAGTTGATGTTGTGAAGTTTTAAATTAATGTATTGTTTAAGCTTTCTAGGAGCGTCATTGATCATATCAACCAAACACAGCCCTACCTTCTTTAAACTTTAAAATTTCCCTCAAAGATAACAAGAACTCACTGACGTAGAGCTTACTTTTAATGGAATAAAATGAGCCAATCTGTTTGGTAATTCCTAGTTATGAATTGCAACAAAAAATACAAAAGACAACAGGTAAATGACATTAAATATAGAATTATACTCATGTTTTTAATATAATGGTCATATAAAAATATCTGAGTTTTTTATAAATACTGAAGTAATATATAGAAAAATGTGTTGCTTTTTTCTAAATATAGCTCACCTCTGCCAGCATTCCTTCCAACCTACCCCTACTCTGCCAATATACCTACTATAGGTTAGTTTGTAGTGATAGTGACTCTTTAAAGTATTGGTTTATGGCCCACCTGTGAGGGCTACAGATACACTGTGCTGTGATGTAAAACTAGCCTGAGAGCTACAGGCTCAACAGTTCTTTATGTTACAGCATACCATTTGAGCATAGAGTATGATGCAGGTTAGGTTATGACATATTAGTGGGTTCCTGCCACAGAAATTCAAAGTGATGGTACACCCCAATATCTGCTGAAGTCAGTGCTATATTTGGATAAAGTGTTTGTCATGTCACTTTATTAAGTCTGAGCTCTTTGTTAGTACTTTGAATTTCTATGGTATTGTGTCTTTCTTATGTGTATGAGTCTGAAATGTTAGAGTGACACACTTACCCTAGGTAAATCATTAACATTTTCACACAGCAATTATAATGCCTAACAGGACACTTCTGTTTTATCAGTAACTATTTATGTTACTAGCATGTGGCACAAGACTAAATGTGTATGCATATATACATAACAAGCTAAATTATAACTGCGTGCTTTATAGTACTAACGAGATTATCAACACTTACTTAAGTCTATGTAACATTCTACCATATTCATTTAAGAGGTCTGATGTAGTAACTACTACATATACACATACATGATTCTTACTTACCTTTCCTTTTATAAGATCCAGCTCTTGTATATATTTCAGAAATTACAGTATTCTAATAGCATCAGTAAATATGAACAATTTTTCATAGTAGGTATTGCCTTTCACCAAACACACATTTTAGCCAACATTAACGACCACAAATGATAAAATTTGATTGTCTAATGATATATATATAGCAGTTGAAAACATGCTTCGTGGATTACAAAACAATGATTTTTTGGAAATGCTTTGATGTAGCCATGATGATTTGTATGGTTACTTTACCTTTGAATCCTTGAAGCTATGGGTAGTTTTTCTTTCAGCATATATATAGCTATATCATAACGTATACAATGCACCATATCTTCCGTCTTTAGAATTCCTGTGTAAAGTTGTGAAATTGAAATAATTAGAGAACACCGCTTGGATTTATAATTTTCTTTTATTTGCTAAGTTTCATTTAGTTGGTTGTTTTCTACCTAGATTATGTGTCACTGTTAACAAAGATAACTTATTAAGGACTTTGTTACTTTCTAATTTGAATTATGGCTGTTTTTAACAGTCTGACTATCCAAGCAATCTATACATTTTTATTGCATTAAATGTATATATGCATACATTGAGGTATTCTAAACAATTATTAAAAATTTACACAGTGTTTTTCTTTGCTGTTACATGTCCTTCCAATGTCAACTTAGAGTTAAGACTTTTAGACATACAAGTTAATCATATTGTACGTGTAAGAACAAAAAATAATATTGTTACTATGACTTCTAACTACTGTGTTTAAATCTTTAATTTTTGCAGGTGCTTCCAGATATTTTAAATACTGCCCCTGATGAGCACAGTCTAGTTAAGTTATTAGCAGACATAAAAAACCAGTGTTTTGCAATTGGGACAGGCTTTACATGTCCCTTTTAAATGATTTACAAGGTTTACAAGCCAGTCCAGGAGAAAATGTAGCTAAGCTCGGTCATGTAATCAACACCTGGTTGACTTCTCAGCCATCAACTGTTACCTGGAAGACAGTGATCTCTGCTATTGAGGGAGAATTGTTAATAACTTAGCAAAAGCTAATGAAATACGTGACTATCTAGGTCTCCCCAGACGTCAATAATTAGATAGCTAAACTACCTTATGTACTATTGCTGCTTTATACTTTGAAAACATTTAACATAATACAAATTTTATAATGTAACTTCCCCTCATGCTGCTTTTAATTTTTTGAATAATACATTATTAAAACTAACCTACTGGTACCGGGATTTTCTTACCGTTAACGGAGAATAAAGGGTTAAATTTGACCGTTTCCTCGCAACATTGGTGCGCGTGATTGAGAATGGCGTTCAATGTTGGTGATCTATTCTACAGTTTTGCAGAACTAGAGACAAAACTGAAAGATTATAAATCGGTAAACTGTGTGGAATTTGGAAACGAGTCGCCAGAACTATGTATGGTTGCAAGAAAAGGTTGGAAAAAAGAACTCAAGCCCGAACTAAGATATTACGAGATAAAGTACTGCTGTATACACAGAAGGCAGTCCTTCAAGGCTACAGGAAAGGGGATTAGATCAACTTAGTAAGGGCATTTGTCACATCTGATGATGATAATGATTTTTATTCGCAGTACTTTTAAACGTGACTGCCCAGGACACATTACTCTTTGTGTTAATGTAAGTGGTACTGCCTTAGAAGTGAAGAGTGTTTCAACTGAGCAAACCACGAAATATCACAGGTAAGCTTTGGAATGGTGTCAGTTTTAACATAACATGTGGAAATGTTATATAGGCACTATTTAAGCACCTTCCTTACCAAAGATGCTCTGATAAAGAAGAAAACAACAAAGCAGAAAAGCTGTTACATAGAGAGTCAACAAGAAGATGCTCCAACAACAATTATGTCAAGAGACGGAAAGATTGTGCTTCTAAAGGATGTCAAACATATCACTTGGTTCAAAGAAAGGACAGTCAAGGATTGATTTGGATCAAAGTGCTAATGGCAAAGTATGGTATGTATAATTACTATATTAATCAAGGCAGTACTCTTGTAGGGGGTAGGGTCTAGTTATAATATATATAGCCATATATATCTCACGTGATGCGCATGATGATTATTGATGATTCAGCATTTCTCTTCAATCACAGTGAAAAAGCTTTGGCTTTTAGTGTGTCTAATCCATCTATGGGTACTTTGCACTCTAATTGACAAAAGCCTTTCCAACTTCTTAGTAAAATTTAGTGATTTCTCCAATGACAGCTACGGTGCAAGTATTTTTAGTTCGCACTCAATGTATCGACAAAGATAACTGCCAAAAGTTAGTAAAACTGTCATAACTTTCCAATGAAGTATTTTTGCAAAAAATCTCACTTTAAAAAGTTGGAAAATGTCATAAGCTGTATGCAGGAGGTTTTTATTGAATTCTCGAGTCTTCACTGAAAGCTGTGCTTTTTTCAAAGGTTTTCCAGGCTTTTAAAGCTTTTTTGTTAGTTTGACGCTCCTTTTGGCGTATTCTTAAGAGTACAGACATTTTCACTACAGTTTGGTGGCTACCAGTGCCATATTTGCTAAGTTAAAACAGTTCAAACCAATTTGCCCAGGCAACAGACAGACACACTTACAGACTACAGTAACCCTTGGAATGCACCCACGCACAGCGAGGTTAATTACATGCACTTAATAATGATATATCACTATACCTTAGCAGTAGTGACAACAGTGACTGCTCTTCCAGAAACACTTTTTGCTTTGATCAGTTCAGAGACTTTGATTAATAATTATTTTGACCAAATAGACCTGTATAATAATTATGACAACACTTACTGATAGTATATGTCACAATGGACTTACCAAAGAGAATGATATAGAGAGATCAGAATACTACTTCGATTTGAAAACATCATTAAGAGCAACAAAAGATAAATAATTGTTAAAACAATATTATTTTTATTACTTCCTTTTTTTTTCTGTTGTTTTCTGATGGTAGGGTTACTAATCATACCGAAGAGAGCTGGTGATTCTTGTATTAGTTTCTACAAAAGGAAAACCATTATTTTGAAACAACAATTGAATAAATCAGTATATGTACATATATTCTCTAAATGAACTTCACATAATTATACATTAGTAGTTACAATAGATGTATAAATCAATAATTATCTGAAAGTCTTTTAGTTCCTATTCCACTTTGTCCAATGATGTTTTTTTTTATTCATAGCTAAAAACAAAGCATGAGCATATCTTCCTTCTAATTCATACATTTAATAGAAGCCTATAATATAAAAGATACTGTATATACTAGTAATTTATACAACCTAGATAAAGCTCCTGCTTTGAGAAAAAGGACACATACTGCATGAAATTAACATTATCAAATTTAATGAGACAATTGCCTAATTAAATTTGACTAATAACTATTCATATCATGATAGTCACTTTAGATCATCAATACATTAAAACTTTATTGTGTAGTTGTTCCTAGCTGTCACCAATGTTTTACTTAGATATCTCATCAAACTAGTCTAAATGAATAAAAAGTCACATAAACTTAATGTACTATAAATTTTAAAGGAATTAATAATCACTTTCATACTGATTGTCTCCAATTATCTATCTAGAACAAAGGATGTCAACAAGACATCCAGACAAAACATAGTCTCATACCCAAACCTACAAACCTATGAAAAATAGTATAGTAACTATACACAGGTCAACCAGGACTCATCCATATGCTAGAGACTTGTGTAAAGTACATAGTTACTGAATGTTTCATAGCTATTTCTTTGCTCATGTTAGTCATATACTTACTAAATGTCGAACCTACGCCAGCTAAGTCCTGTAAATACGAGTGGTTAAAGAGAGGAATGTTGCTATCAAAAATTCATGAAGATAGGCATGAGGACTACAGATCCATGAATAATATATATTATGAGATTGTAGTAATAAAAAGGTTAATACGTAAATGCAAGTTTAAAATAATAGATTACGATGACGATTTTTCTTAAGCTTTTGTCAAAGTAGTAAAATGTTTCTTGAAGTTGAAGTTGGACTACAGTATCTACAAAATACATTTTTTTTGTAAATGCAACAATGCAATCACTGATCCATTTCCCAGACTTTCACAAATACTTGAGGTCACATAAAGAAAGTGGTATGCAACTTTAATACTTTTGCCAATTGTACATTGAATTGTCTATCTTTTTTCAAGAAAGCATGCACTAGTATATTTTTCATGATATGTGTACTAAAAAACAAAAGAAGAATTACAAAATACTTCAATTTACTCCAAAGGAGTTGTACAAAATATGAATAGTAAGTCATAATATACGATATTACTATAAATCATCTTTCCAAAAGAAATATTACCACATTGACAGTTTAATAATTAAGAGGATGCCCATGAACTTCTACTTGGAATTCTTAGAATTGAAGATGCAAACATTAAGTAATTATTATTTTCAAATGATAATGTAACAAACAATGTTTAACATGTTTTTGTAGTCCTCAAATAAACATTGGCATTGAGGCTGCAGGTTAGAAAATGATTTATATGTTGATCACATAAAAATCCTTTTAAAAAATATAATTCAATGTGTAGAATGAAATTGGGACAACAATGTTAAAAAAATTACCAGCCTCATATATGTAGGTAGATATAACAAATACCAATGCTTGGATTGTGGAAGGGAATACCAAACCATGCAGAAGTGGTCTTTTCAAACACAAGAAAGCTCTTCATTAGGTAAACTCAGAAATTCTTCATTGTCAGGAGCCTAACTGTAACTTTACAACACAGAAACTGATACAGATACGTGAACATTTAACCAGCACACACAGAATTGAGATGAAATTGAAGACAATGACATTTGCAGACAATGAAGCTATAATCCTATGCATGTATTAGCTAAGAGGCTAGTGTTATTATTAATCTCCCTGTAGAATTAAAAACATGGAAAACATGCTTTGAAGAAGAAATTTCATCTTTTGTCAAAACAATGGGATATAAAAGGATACTGACAACAACTTAATATACTATTAATATATTATTATTATACTCAAGTGTTGCGTGAGTGGCCTGTTGTGTGTGCAAAGCTTTGATGTTTTTTCATCTCAGTATCCCATTGCATGGGTGGGCTGCTTTATGTGCATACTGGATCAAAGTGTGAGGTAAGTGCCAGGAAGAAGACCCTTCTCACAATTGATGGTGAATTTGATTTAATTAGTACTATCACTTGTGGCTGATGTAGGAATCTAGTTACATTATATTTCTGACTTTTTAAGTGCATTATTTTGTCTGGATGAGTTGTGTTTTTTTTACTCACTAGGAAAGGATCGTCTCTGCTGCTGTTGAGAATCATTTTAGTTACTGTTATAGTCCATTTTATATAGACAACAATAAACTAGAGTGTGGGCTCATGATCAGTTTTACACATTGATTTTGTTTACTTTTTGATTTTATTCTGAGTCAATAATTATACTTTGAAATTATGTGTATCAACACATGTGAGGGTGAATTCTATTCTGTGTGATGATAATATCACAGACAGCTCAAATGGTGTACACCTTCAGAAATATGAACTGAAAGCAAGCCTATCTCGAAACTTCAGCACAGTAGTACTAATGACAGTACCAATTCCATCAACACCGCAGTCACTGAGCCTAATTCTGAACAGAACTGAAGAAGAATGTGACCCCCAGCCAAAAAAAATGAGGACCTTTTTCAGTGGTTTGATAGACGATCCATTACCACATGCTCAAATGACATTGACACAGTTGAAGAATGCCTACTTTCCCTGCTTGCCACAGGAAGATGATTCACTTGCTTTCTGGAAAACAATCAAAAAAATTTTGCCCCACTAGCCAAAAATAGCTCCAGACAGATCCTTTGTATCCCAGCGTCATCACGCACCTGTGTAAAGACTATTCAGCATAGCTGGAAAAGTTTTTCGCCTCGATCAATATCGCCTAACTGACAAAACATTTGAAGAACTTATGTTTCTTAGATGCAATAAATAAAAAAATTATAATGATTAGTTGATTAAATGTAAAGCAGGTAATGGGGATGTTCTGGGATTGTACAAAGAAGTATTTGAACAGTATTTAAATACTTTTCAAAGTATTTGTATTTGTATTTGAAATACATTCCTGGTAGAACTATTTGTATTTGTATTTTGTATTTCATATTTTGAGAGTATTTGTATTTGTATTTAAATACTATTCAATGTATTTTGACCCATGATATGTGAAATATATTACAAACATATTAACTATAACCTGTCATTGTGAATGTGGTCATGTTGTTGTTAGGTAGGGATTACTTATCATTATAAGTAAGGTTTAAAATAATCACATCGTTCAAATATTATGCTATCAATTCAGAATAGAGCTAGTATAACATTATTCGAAAGTTTAATTCACCCACATATCATACTATAATATTAAAACTTATATCACCTAGGATTGTGTATGCAAAACTATTTTGAATATATGAAATACAGGATCCCTACTTTTAAATCACTTAAATGGTCATTGTGCTGATTGTGGTGACTAACCTTAAGTGTGTTAATTAGTGTAAATTTAGGATTATACAATTATGGTTTGTGTTGATTACTTCTTATTAATACCTTTTATTCTAGGTTAATGTTACATTGTTCTTTTCTTGTATAGCTTTTGTTCATGTGTAAATTAGTCCTCATTTGTTCTACTTGTATTTAAATTGTTCACTTTGTTAGTTGTTCATGATAATAAATTCTAGTCAGTTAATATAGTGATCAGGACATTACAGTCATAGCAGGAAAATAGGTAATAAAGAAACTCATTTCATATTGAAGATATAAATTTTTTTTTAAAAAATTATAAAAATAAAGAAAATGTAAGAAGGAAAATATCAGTCCAATACAAAGAATGCAAGCAAGATAGTAATGATGGCAATTGCATCATACCTACATATTAGCACAAGCTCAAATACAGAAATTACTAAATATTATTAACTGATTCTGATAGTTGGTAAAATATCCATACTTGGTTGTGCCACTTGTACTATTATATAGTGATGATGTAATAATTACCATTCCTACTATCTTGTTTGCATTATTTGTATTGGACTGATGTTAGCTATTCCTACATTTGCTTCATTTTTTTATAATTTTTTTATTCATTTGTTTGTTTCATCTTTTATATGCAAGTGTTTTGATTGCCAAAAACTTGTAACAATTGATCAGAAGAACCTCTAATTTGTGTATGAACGCGTATACATTAGAAGTCCTCAACACTTAATACTTACATGCTACACATTATTAATTATGTAAAATATTTTTAAAAATTTAAGCCAGTAGAATTAAATCATTAAATCAGTAAATTATTAATATTTTACATAATTACAAGACCCAAACAACAGCTACTACATGTAGACACTCATAGTTTATTTATTATGTTTAAAAGAATTCACATAATTATGCTTATTAATAGTAGCATATAAATTAGAAGACAAACCAGAAGACAAATGATTTATGGTTGTTGTTCCACTGTACTATTTGCAACATTCTGTATTACTTTAATTAATGACTACATTAGTCTCACCTTTACTCTGTTTAGTACACAGTGGTAATAGTTACTACTATATAATACTGACCTTTATATTCCAAGATTATTACAACAATTAAGATAACAAGTATTAGTATTAGTAAGATATTAATAATAATACCCAGTGACCAACTTGGTACAACTTTAATGTCTGAGGAATGTCCTGACTGTTCCAAGTTCCTGTGTATATTACTAGGATTACTACAAATTAATATCTTCCCAGACTTAGTTTACATGTGTATAATTCGATATAGATTGATAGTAGCATTTATACTAGCAACATTAAGTTATGAAATTGTGTGTCACAGTGGTTATAGTCTGATTAACACCCTATACAGTAATAATGTACTGGAAAGTAGAGACATCAGTTATATCAGAAAAATTTGTATAACACAAAGGGTAGCTTGTCCTTGAGTATCTCCTGGTAGTTAATGAATAATAGATATAGATGGAAACTTACATTTTATTATATATAATAACAATACAGTTGATATATACACCAGATACTACAGTTAGTGTTACTACAATCAGTAACCATAATATCATTATGCTTTTTACGTGATTATAAACTATAATTATGACATGTGTGAAGAAAGCTTGATGAAGATTGAGAGTCCACAATGAGTCATAAAGCTAGATTTATAACTACCAACAAAGAAAGTAAAATATTTCAAAAGATTATTGTTATTATACCAATATAACGAACTATACAATTTATTTAGTGATATAATAGATAATGTGCCTAATCTGTTCTTGCATGAAATTGATGTTTATAGTATTCCATCAAAAAAAATCCTTGTTAAAGTTTTTAAAATTGCAATTTTGTTTACAGTTTGAGCAAGAAAAATTCACACTGGGCAATGGTCTTCAACCACCAGTCACTCTTACCTCTCCTAAGAGGGAGCTCATTGCAGCTACCTTTCATAAAACGTAATCAAAAAGCATTGGTTGGTGTTAGTGATTTCTCACTTATGCTAATGATTCAATTGTCACTTCCTATTTGGTGGTGCTGAGACCTTTAAGAGTTTTTCCAGCAGGAACTGCAGTAGCTTAACTCTAGAATGACCAAAAACAGACAAGACGTTAGTAAAATGGTATTCTATTCGTAAAAGGATTTAATCTTTTTCAAAAACAATATAAGACTTTATATGTAAATAAATAGCTTACATATGTGGAAAGGAAATTTAATGTTAATTTTATAGGAGGAAGCAGGTACACTTAATTTGAAAATTGAACACTATATTGAAGGTGTTATCTCAGAAATTTCAATTCTGAAGTATAAAACTAGAGATGCTAAGAAAATTAGCAAAACCATTAGGAGGAACTAGTTTAATTTTCTTCCTACACAAAAATAATCTCTATTGGTATATTTTTGTTCCATTTAATGATGACCCTCAAGCTTCAGTAAATCATTAGAATGAAAAAAAAGTTGCAAATTTTGGTTGAATTAAGTTAAAAGTAGAAGAATGGACAATTGATAGTTAAACATTATGAGTTTGCTAGATAGGTAGTTAGTAAAATGATCCAGCTTGATACATTTGAAAGTAAATATATTATGAACAATAGTCTAATGTGGATCTTAAGGTGTGGTTTCATAATAACTTTGAGGGTAGTAATATATAGCATATCCTATGATAAGGGATTTATAACATTAGTATAAAAAACATCTATTTTCCTGTCTATTTTTTAACTGTTGCATTATACATACAAAATCACTGCTTTCTCTAATATCTGAACAATCACAAGTCAAAGTAAATGATAATAACAAAATTGACTATCTAAACAAATTAGTTCAGTATAGACTTATTGCTACAGTGTCAAAAAAATACAACATTTCCACAAATGTTTATATGTTATATGTGTATCTATCAACTATAAAGACAATTAACATTTCTATACTATAACACTTCTGAACTCAGTGAATTAATACCTTATAATCTTCTCATCATATTTGACAAAAATAAATTAGAGGACAGCATAAAATTTAGGTTATGACAAATTTGGAGGAAATGTTTGGTCGTAAACCAAAAATTGTGCAGCAGTACACTATGAACCAATAAAAATGTTGTTTCATTTCCAAAGTAGGTGCAAAAATTGTAGTTAAAATGCCTTTGTTATTTTGAACAAGTTAGATCAATTATTATCCAGTTCTGAATTGAAAGTTTAAACCATCTGTCTCCTTATTGAAGTTAGAGAGTCTTAAGAACATCTATCATGAGATCTTCACACACACATATATAGATCTTTATCTTAATAATATAGTTCTCAAATATAGCATCAGATTAGCTCTAGTCTTCAATAGTTTTTAGCTTGATTGTAAAAACATACTTATATTTCAGCAAATCATTTGTAAATCAAAAATAATTTCTCTCGATTCTTTTAACAAACAACTTTATTTAATTGCAGTTTCAAAATTATAGCAGCACCTACTCAAAGAAAAATATCTACCAATTACAAAAAAAATACTCACCAATTATTAAAAACTAAAATAAACCAAGTTCACCAAAATTATATTAAGTTTAATTATGAGAGAAGTTCTCATCCTTATCTGATATTCAAGTTTTTAGCATCATAATAATTAACAGACAAATTATTTGTTGGAGGGAACTTCATTTTTCTGGAATATCACTATTTATCTGATATGAATTCTTTACCATCATAATCAGATTGAACAGACAATGGATTGCTTTGTGGAGGACATCATTTTTTGTGGAATATCACTATTACGTCCTGCCTTGCTAATAGACAACTTTCTCATTCTAGCAATAAAAGATAACAGATGTATTATGATAATCATTTGGAGATCCTACCCATTAAAACAATGAAGTATCAATTATAAGAATACAAAATTTTGTCTTAATCTAGGCAGTATCAATAAAGATAAAAATGTAATTATTATCATCTTTATGTCCTTACCCAATAGTCATAATACTAGATTGCTATTATAAGAAACATTATTCCATGAGGCAAACAGTGATCCACTTATTTTAGAGGTTTGATAAGTGTTACTGGTGATGTCACTATGATTGTTGGTTTACTGGTCATTATTGATGATACAGGTGTACTGGTCAATGTTTCTGACACTATTACTGTATAGAAGATGTACATTATTTTATATTTTGTATTATTGTATAGAGTATGACAGTTAATATGACAGTAATAATTATATAAGTATTTTTACAAAAAACAACTACTACTGATGAATGTATTGGTTGATTTAAATAAACCATCATCATTTTCATTGCATGTATTATAATAGTGGTAGTAAATATCACTGTTTCATTAAGCATTAAATATTATGATAATTTACACTTGACAGTCATGTAGTTAAGCTACGAAGAGTCTATTTAAGAATTCATTAGTTACATTTTTCATCAATGATGGGCCTACGTGTATGAGCTATCACTTTAGAGTTTATATACAGAGCAGCCATACTACCACACACATATCTTTTGAGAAATAATTTCTTGAAATACACAAACACTCCATTCATAGTAATTAGTAATCAAAAACAGTTTAATGATGTTGCTAATGGACTGACTATAAACCTGAAATTTCAATATCATTTAAATTCATTTTTAAATTTTCATATTATTTGTTTCATCCTTTGTGCTTTATTCATGTTATCTGTGGTTGATATGTCATAAATGTTGGTATTAATAGCAACTACAATCTTTAAACATTTCTTGATTTGTAGGTAGGTATACAACCTAAGTGACCATTAACAGATTAAAACAATCAATCTATTTTTGCAGTGAATTCTTGTATATATACATGTAGTATATGGTAGTTTTTCTAATGTATTACACATACTTTGTATACACACACATAATTTACTTAATGTGTCTAGTTATTATTATTACCTCTGCAATCAACACCAGCAACTTTAGATTGATATGTCCGGCCTACATATAATTCTAAAGTATGATGAGAACAATCTGATAACTCCTCTTCTTGACCACGACAATTAACATTGCTATATCGTATTGCTCGTTTAGGATGTCCATAAGTTGAATTGAACATAGCCATACCAGCTATAATGAGTATTAAAACTAGTATTTCCTGTCAACATAAACATACCACGGGGATTGTATCCTCCAAGTTGTCGACACACAACTCTGGCATCATTGTCATCCCAACCATGTTCTGCCACTAGACACCAAACATTGTCTAGACATATCTCAACTGTTCCTTGAAACATATGAGCACCACCAGTAAGTCTGACATCTCCTTCTTTACAGCCTGTAATTAGAGGAAGTAGAACTTAAATGATTTGTTTGAAGTCATATGATAAATATGATTTTAAGATGATAATATTAAAACACTTTTGGTATCTCATGAAACTCTCTACCTTTTATGAACAAATATACCATTAGCTCATATACACAAGTTCAAGTGAAATTGGATAAAATGTACAAGTATTGTTTCTATAAGTAGGCAAATTTCACAGTGCAAAGTTGAATTTTACCTCAAAGAACAATTTGTGGTCCAAATTTCACTTAAATACATCCTATTACAAAATAAGTGTACACTTTGAAATAGTATATAGCCTTGAGAAAGAATAGCTTAGCCTAGCCTAAGATGTTATCAAGCTATATGTAAGTCATGTCCAACATGTTCTTTTACAGCAACAGTTTCCTTTACTTTAAGAAAAGAAAGATTGTCTTTTCACTTACAACTCCTGCTAAAGCTACTGCAAACTTATTAAAATATATCAATAGGAAGCTATAAAATATGCAGACTATTTGTACTATATCCTCAATAGCGATTGTCTTGGGTGAACATGTTCTCCAAAACAACAAATCCTTTAACAAGTTTGAAATAAGCTCAGTCACACTCATTTAATACTACTAGTCTCAAACACAGTGTATGTTTTTCTCATCTTTTAAGTAGAAGTCACCTCCTATGAGTTCTAACATTTGCAGTTATATTATTTGTATTTCACTAAATAATATCCTTTTTTACTGCCTGGTACACTGAACTTGCCAACATTCCCACAATTATTTTGTACCATATGTACACACACAGAAATATCTATACATGTAGTGTGTATATATGTGTGTGTGTGTGTGTATATATATATATATATATGTATATATATATATATATAATACAAACAGACATGTTTGTTTCATTGTTTTATGTATTGTTGTGTGATAAATGAATAAAAATTAATCCTTCAATTGTAAGTGACACTAACAGTGAGTGTAAGTCAATGCCTATAACTGATCAGTTGAAGTTCCTCCTAGTTCACCTCTTTCTAAATTATATATATTTCATAGACAAAGCTGTCAATTTATAACTTTTGTAGCTCTAGTTTTTGTGTTTCACTCTGAAGTTAGTATCTTAAATGTTTATTAATTAATAAATATAATATTGATATAAATATTTTATTATTATACTATATTACATTATATATATTTAGTGTTATAATACAATAATTAATATATTATATAAATTATCACAAATAACACTGAGTAAGCTTTGAGCATTGACATGTTAACAAAACTTACCATCATAACATAGAAGACCAACTATGTACCTGCTATTACAAAAAAAGGCTGGAAAAACAGATTTAGAGCATTTAGAGAGATCTTGTTCATGTCCATAGCACTCCACATTGCTATATACAATTGGTTGACCTCCATATCCATATTTACCAGATCGATCAATGATAGCTCCTGTCAAATGAAATGATTAGGTTTCAATAATGTTATCTCTTACCATTTGTATCACTATATCCAAGTTGTTTGCAAGCAACATATGCAGATGACTTTCTAAAGTTACTAGCACAAATTTGTCCCCATACACCATTAGCACAAACTTCTAGTCGTCCTTCTCTATCCAAAGTTCCATTAACCAGACGAACATCCCTTGATTACAGTCATCAGATTCTATAAATAAATAACTTTTACTACCAAATTAGATGTAAAATATTATTATTGACTTAGTACAACATACTGAATAATAATATTGTAAAAACAATTTAATATGTAATATCTCTGCTGTAATGTTTATAACACAATTTGTCATTATTGTATTTTTATATGGAGCTATAACTAATGATAGAGGTAACTTGTATATAGTACCTATAACAACTTACCATGACACTTTAATCCAATACGATTATATTGACAACCAAAGCTATTGCACTGATTTCCAATATTAAGAGAGCGTATTTGATGTTGTTATATTTGTACCTACAGTATGGGCTAGATAAATAGACATTTGTTGTTCCAGTTCCATAGCGTCCATCAGTTATAATTGTGCATCTATATTAAGATAAGAGGTATGTACATTATTAAAATGTGTTGTATTATAAATCCCCTAAACAAATGCTAACCCTTACACTTTAATCTCTAAAGTATAGAGATTGTTTAATTGCAGATTGTGTTTGGAGGTGCAATCAATTATTAATCTAAAGTATTGAATAGTACTATGTTTCTTTTTTGTAAATTCCAAAGCCAAGAAATTAAAAACAACCTCCATAAGTAAACACTGGCACACATCACAATCAATGAATTTAAAGTGTTACCATAACTGCAAGCTATGAATTTGGGTGACTTATAACACCACCTTAGCTTCTCCCACTCTCCAAGTCTCAATTTACAGCCACACTAGTATCATTAAAATGTCTTAGGATAATGCTTTATAATATAATTATATTAATCTTTGTCCCATAACAGTTCATATACATGTATTCAAAATATTTGGACACACTTCATGTACACAACATCCACTTGCACATTTCCCCATCTTGTGTACATTCTTATTCCAATGAAATACATCTTAATATCTATTATAGCAGATATGTTACTATTGTGACTCTAAATATTATATAACTAAATTAAATGATTTACTTACAGCTGTTTGCAACATATCCAAGTTGATTACAAACAGTTGATGCAAATTTGGGATTTACATAACGATTACTACACACAGACGTCCACTGTCCTTTATAACATATTTCAAGTCTTCCTTCTTTACTTGAGTTTCTACCAACTAATTTAACTTTATACTCATCTGAACAACTGTTATAAAACCTAAACAAGTGTAGAGTAAGATCAAGTAATATATGGATAGATGAAAGATGAAAGCTGATAAAGAAGATAAATTTTATTTGTCAAGACAGGTATATGCTAATTAATAATAACAGTGTTGTTTTAGACAATAAAACTTGTAGTTTTAGTTTCAATTTAGTATAAGTGTAATTATGATATTTTGAATGCAAAGCAAAACCAGTAATAATAACTCAAACATTACATCAAAGAAGCATTCCAGCTCCACATAATTTGTTCTCGATTTGTCTTTTGTGCAATGTAACACAGCAAAGACTTTGTGTTTATAATGCTTACAAAACCATATTTAAATAGTGAAAACCTCTACATTTTATATGATAGTAAATTCATTGTAGTTAGAGGCAGTGGTAGCTAGAAATTAAATTTTACTTACATACAAATGTGGATATGTTGTTAGCTTTGTGGTTTAAAATAGAATTATAATTGTGGTCTTAGGTGATACATTTATTATTATAAGAAATCATAAGTTTATATACACCTAGCAAAGAAGGTAGGTTAGTTAAGTGTTATAAAGTACTGCTATTAGCAGGACAAATAGTACTACCGTGCTCTTAACACTGCATGTTTTTTATATAGCAGCAGTACAAAAGATACAAGTGCCTTAGTTTTGAAAACTAATTACACATTAGTACAGCCCTATACTCAATCTCTAAAAATATCTAGATGGTTCACTAGGTAAGGCAGGACACTTATAACTCACATAGGAATCATTTCTTTGATTAACAATACTAACTAACTATGAATCATCAAAATGGAGATATTTTATTTTATTTGACACAGTGTAATTTATTATAATTATACCTTGTTGACCACTGTTATATGCAATCCTCAATAGATATAAATTATGGTCAAAAAACTTAGCTGGTACACTCATATGTGAGATTAGAGCATATTAATTTAGGCTAGAAGAATGTGTACCAGTAAAACACTTGCATTAATATGTACCCAGTATTTATACTTTAAATCATTGTAATATCTATGCATTAGTTAAAATATATTCAAACATGCAGCTTAAAGATAGGAGTAAAAACACATTTATTCTATTGATCAGAATAAATGTAAATCATTAGTATCCATAAAAATGTTAGCTACTATAAAACAATTATAAAGTTGACATAGCAAAACTCATAAGTGCATACTGCAGCTGTTCAGTCTAAAGGACAGCATAACTTACTAATTGACAGAAAACAGTCTTATATAAAGTATTCACTAAAGACAACCCTTATAGTCTTGGGTACATAGCCTTAGTCTATAATAAATAAAGTACTTGTTCTATTACATTTACAAAGCAAATGCAGGTTTAATTGTAAACTTGAGCTCATTTATTACTCCTATTAACTTAATAAAAGGATTGAATGAATGCCCCAAAAGACTTTATCAGGAGTTTCTAAATCTATGTATAATTGCTACACATTTATATAGAGTGAATGTCTGACTGACCATGCATGTTAGACACATGCAAATTTAAAAACAAAAACCCAAACCTGATGGAATAGAACAGTTTAGCATCACTGTATCCCGTAAAGGGTTACAATAGTTTGAATTTCTTCTGAAAGATGAAGAGTAACTATTGCATTTAAATAGTGAGTTATATTTTGTGTTACAGTATGAATATGGTCCAAATCAAATTTAGTCCATGGTCCTCCATTAAAACGATAAAAAGGATCTAAATTAAAGTACAAAATGTAAATTATATTTAGTTATACTCTATATATTTACAAGTGAGACAATTATTGGTTTTATTTTCTTACATGGACTATTATATCCAAGTTGTTTACAGGCAACTATGCTTCATTACATTCCCAGCTAAAGTCACATACTGCTGTCCAGTGTCCTGTTGAGTCACATATCTGTAACATACCCACTGTCTCTTGTATTGTTAGTGGTAACGTTGTAAAGACGAATTTGTTGATATTGCAACCCCCTATAATTAATAAGTTTGTTTAATTTGTTAAATATTTATTTCTATGGAAAATGTAAAAAAACTCACTTGTATCAAAGTTGCACTGAAGATTCAAAGAATCTCTAGCTCTATTGCAAACACTTGAGGACAAACAGAGGTAGTGAGGCAAGAAAAGACATTGACTTGCTACGACTGCAGGAGCTTTTAGCTAAGTATCCAAAAAGCACCACCACTAGGACCATTATTGCATATCAGTTATTGAACTGTTAGCAGAAAGATATTGATTAAAACTCCATATATATTTTTAAAAACATAATTGTACTCACCTGGATTATATGTATCTAGCTGTTTACAAGCTACAATAGAGTGAGACTGGGTCCCATCTATTAAATCACACACAGCTAGCCAATACCAGCCTTGCATATCTGAAGCATGCCATTATCTGGTACCGAAGCAAGTACCGTTGTAAAGGCGAATGTTACCGTTTGTTACAGGCACTAGCTGAATGCAATAATAATATATTCAACTATAAAATCATTCAATAATTATAAACCATTTACCATAACATAAAAACAATAAATGTACATAATCTATACTTATATAATACGGATACCTAGTTATGCAAAGCATGAATGAGATCAAAGCAAAGAAGAGACACGAGGAAAACCATCTTCAACAGTTTCATGTGACGTCACATACTTAGTGAACACTGGCCCAGCTCTCTTGAGCCTCATTAGAAGAAAAGAAAGAATTATTCAACTAACCTCCTGTGATGGGAAGAGCATAAATATGGCCAAAATTAAATTAAAGCAATACTTTGTGACTTAGTTACAAAAAACACACACAACACACAATATAGATATATATATAATTTATAAGCATCATACAGAATACTTTGGAGATGGCACTTGATTGTTGAGCTTGGAATGTAGATTGATGAAGCCTTAGGTTTCCACTCTATCAGTAAATTTAGAGCATTCTTCAGGACTTTGTCTGCAAATAAGCTCTTATATACAATTATATGGATATATTAATAATATTATATATATAGATTATATCTTATAATAATATATATATATATTATATATATATATATATTACTCTGAATTAATTTAAGGCCACCACATACCTTCAGATGCATCTGTACAAAAAATGTAAGGCTTTTAGAGACTATTTTCTGGAAGGACTTATTTATAGTCCTGTCCATTTGCTACTTATCTACCAAGTTTGCGAGTACAAGAAACCTAGGCTACATGCCCTCTTTAATGTAAATACACTTTGATTAGTATGGTTCTTGGGGTTATAGATCTCAGGTTTAGTTAGAAAAGGCTTGATTTAAACGGTTGTAGATATCTAATGAGTTATGAATGATGAAAGAAATGTCTTGTGTTGTGTCAGTGTGATGACATCTTGAGTTCCCTACATTGTATAATCGGTACTCCTTAGGAACAAAGAGAAGAACCCTTATTCAAACTACTAGAAAAATTTGGAGTAAGAAGGTACTATAACATTGTTCTCTTTTTGACTCCCATGAAACATACAGGGTTACATAATTAAATGAATCTTATTCTTAGACTGGCTAACATCGCTTCTTTAAATTTAGTAAAGGCCACCTTCAGGTAACTGAAATGAACCCCCCCCCCCCCACTCCCCCCCCCCCCATTGGAAAGAATACACACCAGTATCATTAAAATCATTGTTGGGAAGTATGAGGATAAGAAAAGACTACCTACATATTAGGTCGAAGAGAGTTTATTGCAATGGACTACATTACAGAGTTAACAGTTTTTAATTGCTGTCAATTTTGACATGTTCCTTAATTCTTCTATTAGATAACAGGCAAAAAAACTTCAAAGTAAAGGTCAAGGTGAGTGAATATAGTTCCATTACAATCTCAACAACCTCAGTAAACAATTAGTCATACTTTTGTCATATTTGTACTATTAGATGACTTCCTTTAGGACTAAACTATTACAATATCCATCATTTATATCTGCTGTGCACATTACATGTAATAAAATACAGTTACTTTTTTCAGCTCTACATTTAAGAATTGAACAATGCCAACCTTGAAAATTGCCCATACTTGTTAACTTAACACTAAGCACACAAATGAGACAAAAAGGTTGGAAAACAAGGACTTAAATCAAATCATCAACAGTTGCAACATAAAGTTAGAAAAACAGATAAAAAAAAGCGTTCAATTAATAAATACAATAAGATATTTAATAGAAAAACGGACCAACTATGTGCAAATCTCATAAGAAATCAGTATCCTAGAAAGCAGTTCAATCAAGCTCAACTCCATTTTGTGCCTAATTTCTTACAAATACCTATACTGTATTTACCCAATAAGGAAGTAGAAAAGCACATAAGTAGTTCTATGACAATTATTGTGTCGTATTTTATAGCAATAGAATAACTTAAAAATCCCCCCCAACAAAGCGAGTACTTCACCTACGGTAATAACTTCCATTATAACCAGCGAATGGGACCAAGCACTCAAGAGTTTAACGGTTCAAGCAAATAAACCACTTTGTTTGCTAAGGCAATGAAAAGCTGGTCAACATATGCATTATGGTTAGAGGCTCATGCCTTGGCTTGTTAAAGACTAAGAAACATACTGGAAGATGGAAGTTTATTATGGTGTTGATGTATGTAGAGCAATAAAGGAAGAGGCTGTGATTAACCACAGTACTATTAATCAAGCTTTTTAAAGTGCTTTCTGCAGTGTTAAATTATATCAACCATTAAGTTAAACTGAACCTAAAATGATAGAAAGATAAAAATAAAGGTCTTCTTAAAGAACACCACATAAGAAACAACTGATGAAAATCATGAAAAGGCATCTTTCAAAATTAAGGAATCGACCAGAACAAAATTCAGTATTGGAACAATGTCATGTAAGCATCAAGATTGGGGACAGAGAAAGTAGGAGGGAATTTCATATAACTGATTATTGCTACCATCAAAAAGGTTGGAAATATGTATGATTTAATAAATAAAATGTCACTTAGGAAGGTGATATTTTAAATTATAAAATCATACCAATAGAAGCTAGTGAACGAAAACAATGTTCAAAAGTTGAGTAGCTGATGAAAAATATAGAATAAAAAGGAACAGTGTTTTCGTCCAACCATAATGACAGGACTATTATAATGATGGATAGTGCAGTGGATTAGGCAAAACGGAAGTCATCAAAAGTACAACATGTGGGACAATAGTTGACAGATTATTTAACAATACAGAGCTATATTGTATGTCATAAAAGTCCATTAGCTTGCTTTGTTACACTACATCTACAGTAAATTTATAATAGTATTTTACGACACAATTTATGACTGTGATAACGTTTAATAATGACAAAAAGTGAGAGACCAGATAGAAACAGCTTAATGCTGTCAATATTGTTTATACAATTGGTTAGATGTACATACATGATTATTTTACAAAATTAGGGTTTGTTGGTTGTAAAAAGGAAATGGACGATGGCCCTTCCCATGCTGTAACGTGATATAGGACATATTACATGTTATTGAAGTATAAGTTAACAATGGAGCTGATATCAACATTGCTAATAAGGCAATTTTGGTAGTGTATTTACTCGAAGTTGGTAATATTTTTGTCGTGACGACACGAGGTTAGTCTATTTTAAGCTGTGTTGAATCTGGTGTTAAACTATCAGAGAAGAAAATAGCTTCAACATTGTAATATACAAAAACTAATGTACCCGACTAAACAAATGTTATTAATCAGTTGTACGACATTAACAATGAGATATTGGGCAAAGGACGTGCTTGATCCCTGTTTGTAAGATTTACATGAAAATAAGAAACTATAGCAAATATGTAACTTAAATAGACTTTAGATGAAAGTACTAGCCACATTCTACAATGAAGTATGGTATGAAAGATAATTGACAATAAATTTATAGAATTGACTTTACATAGAATTTAGGAGTACTAGGCTACGGGTATGTAGTTGTGTGCCAGACTTCACACTGTATTATGTCAATCAATATTACACAGAGTACTATTACAGCTTACTACACTCCATAGGGGCTTACTGGGTTAGATAAGTAGCACAAAAGAATCAGGGGTGGTATAGTTCCTATACTCTACCTAAACAATACTAAACCCATAAAAATTAATATAACACTTGTACAAGGCCATGTAATGCTAATGGTAATGTTACTAATGACGTTCTATTGATTGTAGTCTTGCATAAAGCCTCCCTTAATGAAACATTGTGTGTTAATATCATAAAGGAGCATTTGACTTTAATAAGAAATTATTATTATAAAAGTTTATT